>NC_044269.1:1608499-1893556 GCF_003957555.1 Calypte anna
ACTTGAAACTACATCTTCTGGAGTTTCTTCCACATGATCTGATGGATCTTCACAATACTCAAATGCTGTCTAGGATCCTCTCTGCAGGACCAATACAGGAATAGTGTAATGTTATAACAAAACCAACCTGTTCTGGAAAAAATGCTAAGGGCAGGCTCTGGAAGTGTTTACATTGTGCATGTGGGGTTTCCCTTCTTTGGGTCCGTTTGTAAAATAATGTTTATTATAAAGTTCTTAGTCTATTAGACAGATGGAAGGCATGTTGCACTTTGCTGTTTGTTTATAGATTCATAGTTGTTTCATATGGCACCCATCTATGAACCGAAGCCATTTTTCTAACTAGCACAGTGAACATTTTGGTGGAGCTAATTAATTTAATTCCAGATCTTCTATTTGATATTTCAGGGTTAAACCAAGAAAGAAGCTGACAAAGCAGGTCGGACATTTCACTTTCCCATACACAGCAGCTGAGACATGTCATTTTCCTACTAGAACAATGTAACCAATACAAGGTCCTAACGGGATTAACTTCTAGCTCGGGAATAATTAGAAGTGTAAGTCTTTTCTTTTGTAACTCTTTTCTTAAAACAAGTCTTGTTCTTAAAGTAAGACACTGCCAAGGCCATTCAGGCGCCAGCTGGGCACCAAAGGATGTGAACATCCACACAAGAAGAACAGAAAGATCTCACCAGCAACGGATAAGAAGAAAGTTCTGGCTGGGGTCTGATATCGCCTTGTATCAATAGAATGAAGTCAGCAAGAACTGAGAATGTAATAATGTTGTAACCTCCCCTTTTACTGTATAAATACCCAACCCCTTTTGCCTTAACCCTTGGAACTCTTTCTCCAGCGCAAGCTGGGAGTTCCCGGATCCGAAAATAAAAACCTTTGCTGTTTAAAGACTCAAAACTCTGTCTCTAAACAGTTTTGCTGGCCTTTTTCGGCTTCATTTTTGGTGACATCGGCAGGACTGGACTCCCTCATACCATGTGGTATACATGTGGAACTGAAATATAAAATATGACTCTCGGACCAGTTTTATTTTTTTTTCCTTCGGCTGGTAAATTACCATATGTTTATCTCAAGGAATGCCTGACAGACACCTGGTCACCCAAACCTAGCAGGGTTCCAGGACACAAAGATAAGAAATGACTCATCCCAGGAAGCCTGGAGATATATATGTATCAGGGCCACCTTGAATGAAGTGACCCCCCCTTTCTTTTGGGGGATAAATAACCCTAGGAAAAGACGGGAAAGCAGAGCGCTTCTTTCAGCTTTACGTCTCCTCGGCTCCTCACCCCGATTTCCAGCTACGAAAAGGCATCGCAGCGACGCAACAGCGAAACCCACAAGCAGCCTCAGCCCGAAGAACCAGGAGCAACCCTCCAGCCCGAGGCCTGGTCCTGCACAGACGGTGATATTTTCTCTCTTTTGTTTCTCCCTTTGTTACTCTTAACGACCATCGATTAAGGTGGTTACTTTATACAAATGTCTTATTGCTAGTATAACCGGCTTTCCCTGTTTAGAAATAAACTTTGTAACTAATTTTAAATCCAGCAGTCTGGTTATTTGTCAGTTCAAGCCTCGGCTCTGAGTCAGTGGCTGAGTTTTCCTCGTAATCAAAATATAATAATAACTCGGATCGTAACATGCCATGATCCAGGGGGGCCCGGGGACGCTTTTGGGCCCCCCCCGACGAATTCTGTCGGATAAGCCTCCCTTACTCCCTTGGCTCTACACACCGATGGACACCAGACCTTCCTCATGCTGAAAAGGTATTTATATATTTGTTTGGGTTTTGAGGCCTCTAGGAAGGGGGGGTTAGAGTCCCCCAGTGGGTTAAAGTCCCCCGGGAGGTCAGAGTCCCCGGGAGGTTCGAGTTCCTCAGGACTCACAGGGACGCGGGGACGCCCCCAGGCTAACGGATTGGAGTCCAGTCTAGCACTGAGTTCGTCCCTTCAGAGCAGTGGGAAGGTGCACTCTGTGTTGTATCGTGGTGATAAAGGATTTTGGTAATGCTGTGGTTCATATGATCATATGGTGATTGATGATTATGTTATTCTGTTGTACTGCTTGTAAGTAATCTAAGTGTTTTGAGTGTTTGGTGCGCCGCTTTTTAAGAGAATTAAGTGTTTTGGGTAATTACGCGCCCCTATCGAGGAAAAGTTTTACAGGTTTCTCTTCGGGGGCGTTGCGGGGAGTCTTTTGCCGCAACACCGGCAAGTATTCGGGTTTATAGCGGCATCTTGTGACCGTAGGCGGTAAAGCAACGTGTAAGGTTTTGTGTCAGATTTTACCCATGCAAAGTTCTGACTGAAAGTGCGTGTGTGTGCGAGTGACTGAGACGCAATTTAACTACAAAACGAGTGCGGAGTCCCGATTTGCGGTTCCGTGTCACCCGCGAGGGTGCCGGCCAGAGACGGACGAAGCGATTGGTGTGAATCTGGAGTGTTAAAATAAGAAGTGTGCTTGAATGCTAGAATAAGTGGAGTAAGGTGTTGAAATTGTAAGTTGCTGAAATCTGAATAGAATTTGGTAATCCAGAAAGGGTCCCAGAGTTGTAACCTCTGGAGCAGGCATAATGGGGGCTGAACAGAGTAAGGAAATTGATGCTAAAACCCCTTTGGGATGCATTTTAAAACATTGGAAAGAACTTGGTGGAATCCCAGGGGGAAATACAAGGAAAAAACCACTTGTGAAATATTGTCAAGATTGGTGGCTGCTGTATAAACTAGATGATGGGGAAAGGTGGCCACCGGAGGGAAGCTTAAATTATAATACCATCCACCAACTTATGTTGTTTCTCCGTAGAAGAGGAAAGTGGGATGAAGTGATATATGCAGACATGTTTTTCACTTAAGGATAACCGGAATGGCAAAAGGATTGTGTAACAATGTACACCCCAAGATCCCTTGGTTTTAGCCCTAGAACGGGATCAGAAGAACAGTGAAGTGAAGGAACGCTGTTGTGATGCTTGTAGTACAGGGAAACGATGCCTTAAGTCGAAAGAAAAAGGCAGTGATACCAATTAGCCTCCAAAAATCACCCACTCCAGGATGTGGAGTACCACTGCCAATACACAACAAGAAAGCAGCAGCCTCCGCAGAATTGGAAAGTGAGAAAAGAGAGGAATTGGAAAGTGAGGAGAGAAAGGAACGTGGAAGTTTCGCAAAAGTGGGCGGGGGAAATAAAGATGGAGAGAAAGCCCCACAGGACAGGGAAAAGGGAAGAAGAGAAAAAGAGAACAGAGCAACACCTAAAACTGAGAGATGATCCCGGAGAAGGAACCAGCCGTTCATATTACACAAGGGCAACAGAAAGGAAAGGAAAGGGAGGCGAAATGGCAAGAGAGGAGAGAGAAGAAAGGAGCAAAATTGGAAAAAGAGAAAGCGGAGATAGAAGTAGAAAGCTAAGGTAGAAGCCAAAGCGAGGCAGAGAGAGCAAGACTAGAAGCAGAGAAAGCTAGGATAGAGGCAAAGCTGAAGCAGAAAGGGTAAAAGCTCAGACCGGAGATGGTGAACGGAGGAGGGAAAAAAGAAATCCCAGAGGGTATACAATAGCCCCTTTTGGCAAGGAATGCCCAAATTAGGAGAACAACACGGTATAAAAGTACGCATTACCAAAAGCGACCTTAATAATTGGAGAGAGGAAGTGAAAAACTTAAGGAAAGAACCCAGAAGGATCGCTAGGAGGTTTGAATTAACTACAAAGAAAGATGCTGATTGGGGGGATATTGATCAATGCTATCTGAATTATCAGAGACAGAAAAAGAACCTGTTTTAAAAACTGGAAGGAAGAGGCGCACTGCTACAAGACTGTGGAATTCGTATTTCCAACCAGTAATCCACACTGGATCCAAACAACCCTTGGCCTGTTTCACCTCACTCCCAGTCCCTTCAAGTCCCACCCAGTCCCCTCCAAGTTCCTCCCAGTCCCCCATTCCCTCACAGTCCCCACCAGTCCGCTCCCAATTCCTCCCTGCCCTCCCAGTCCCCCCCCAGTCAACACCCAGTCCCTCCCAGTCCCACCCAATTCCTCCCAGTCCCCTCGCAGTCCCTCTCAGTTCCTCCCAGTCCTTCCAGTCCTCCCAATCCCCTCCAGTCCTTCCAGTCCCCTCCCTCACAACCAAATACCCTACCGTCCCCTCCCGTTCCTCCCAGTCCCTCCTGTCCCCTCCCAGTTCCCCAGTCCCATCCCAGTCCCTCCAGTCCCCTTCCATTCCTCCAGTCCTCCCAGTTACCACTCTACTCCCTCCCAGTTCCTCCCAGTTTCTCCCAGTCCCTCAGTCCCTCTTGATCCCTCCCAGTCCCCTCCATTCCCCTTCCCAGTCCTCCCAGTCCCCCCAGTCCTTCCCACTCCCTCCCAATCCCTCCCACACCCCAAGCCTCCAGTTCCCTTCCAGTCCCCTCCCAGTGCCTCCAGTCCCAGTCCTTCCCCATCTCAGTCTCCCTCCCAGTCCCTCCAGTCCATCCCAGTTCCCCCACTCCCTCCCAGTTCTCCCCAGTCCCTCCCAGTCTCCCCATTCCTTCCCAGTCTCCCCAGTCCCTCCCAGTCCCCCAGTCCGTTACAATCCCCCAGTGTCCCCAGTCCCTCCCAGTCTTACCCCAGTCCCTCCCAGTGCCCTCCCAGTCCCCTCCAATCCCCTCCCAGTGCCTCCCAGTTCATTCCAGTGCCCTCCCAGTGCCTCCCAGTCACCCCCAGTGCCCTCCCAGTCCCTCCCAATCCCCTCCCAGTTCCTCAAGTCCCCTTCCAGCCCCTCCCAGTCCCTCCCAGACCCTCCCAATCCCTCCCAATCCTCTCTCAGTCCTTCAAATCCCTCCCCATTCCCAGTCCTCCCAGTTCCTCCCAGTCCCCTCCAATCCCCTCCCCAGTTCCCCAGTCACCTCCAGCCTCCAATCCATCCAAGTCTTTACCAGTCCTCCCCAGTCCATACCAGTTCCTCCAGTCATGCATTCTCCCGTTCCAGTTCCTCCCTGTCCCCTCCCAGTTCCTCAGTCCCCTCCCAGTCCTTCCCAGTCCTTCCCAGTCTCCCCAGTCCCTCCCAGTCTCCCCAGTCCTTCCCAGTCCCTCCCAGTCCCCTCCCATTCCCCTCCAAGTCCCTCACAGTCCCTCACAGTTCCTCCCAGTCCCCTCCAGTCCCCTCCCAGTTCCTCTCAGTCCTCCCAGTCCCTCCCAGTTAGTCCCAGTCCATACCATTCCCCTCCCACCCCTCCAAGTTCCTCCAGTCCCTCCCAATTCCTACAGTCCCACCAGTGCCTCCCAGTTTATCCCAGTGCCCTCCCAGTTCCTCCCAGTGCCTCCCAGTCCTCCCAGTCCTCCCAGTCTCTTCCAGTCAACTCCCAGTCCCCTCCCAATCCCTCCCAGTCCCTCCCAGTCCCTCCCAGTCCCCAGTCCCCCAGTCCCCCCCATTCCCCTCCCATTCCCTCCAGTCCCCTCCCAGTCGCTTCCAGTCCCCTCCCAGTCACTCCCAGTCACTCCCAGTCCCCTCCCAGTTCCTCCAAGTCCCCTTCCAGTCCCCTCCCAGTCCCTCCAGTCCCTACCAGTTCCTTCCAGTCCCTTCCAGTTCCTCAATGTCCCTCCAGTCCCCTCCAGTACCTCCCAGTCCCCCCAGTCCTCCCAGTCCATCCCAGTCCCTCCCAGTCCCCTTCCAGTCCCTCCCAGTTCCCTTCCAATCCCTCCCAGTCCTCCCAGTTCTCCCAGTCCCCTCCCAGTCCTCTCACAGTCCCTAGCAGTCCCCTCCAGTCCCTTCAGTCCCTCCCAATCCACGCCATTTCTCCAGTTCCCCAGTGCCCTCCCATTTCCCTCTCATTCCCCCAGTCCATCCCAGTCTCTCCAGTCCCATCCCAGTCCCGTCCTAGTCGCCTCCCAATCCTCTCCCAGTCCTCTCCTAGTCCTCCAGTTCCTTCCCACTCCCCTCCCAATCCCCTCCCAGTCCTTCCAAGTCCCTCAGTCCTCTCCCAGTCTCTCCTTGTCCTCCCATTCACCTCCAGTGCCCCACTTCCCTCAATACCTCCCAGTCCTTCCCAGTCCCCTCCCAGTCCCTCCCAGTCCCTCCCAATCCCCTCCCAGTCCCTCCCAATCCCCTTCCAGTCCCTCCAAGTCCCTTCCCCGTCTATCCCAATCCCCCCCAGTCCTTCAGATTTCCTCCAGTTCCCTCCAGTCCTCCTCAGTTCCCCATTCCGCTCCCAGTCCCTCCCAATCCCCTCCCAGTTCTTCGCACTCTACCAGAAACGGCTGACGTCTCGGAGATGCTAGAGGTGGCTTCAGGGCCACCCAAACACAAAAACCAAGGCATGGCCAGTGCCTTTGCGCCGCCCTGGAACCCCCAAAAGCTCCTCGCGGCAGCTGCGCAAAAACTAGAGAGAAGGGAAAATCGATACAGAAGGAGAAATTGATCAATAAATCCACTCCTGTCTGTTTTCGATGTGGAGCACAGGCACTCAGCAAGAGCCTGCTCAGCTACAGTGTGGTGTGACTGATGCCAGAGAGACAGCCACAACAGCCTGGCATGCAGGTCTGCAAAAAAAGGAAGAAGCAGCGTGCCAGGTCCCGCGCCATGACACAAGTAGCCGGGCCAGCGCTCCACACCAGCTCCCTGCCCCAGCCACACGGGTAAGCCTGGGCATCATAGAATCATAGAATTGGCTGGGTTGGAAGGGAGCTCAGAGATCATCAAGTCCAACCCTTGATCCATCCCCCCGGGTTCAGCCATGGCACTCAGTGCCACATCCAGGCTCTTTGGAAATATCTCCAGACACGGAGAATCCACTACTTCCTGGGCAGCCCATTCCAATGCCTGATCACCCTCCAGAAAGAAATTCTTTCTCATCTCCAACCTAAACCTCCCTGGCACAACTTGAGACCCTGCCTCTTGTCTTGCTGAGAGTTGCCTGGGAAAAGAGCCCAACCCCCCCTGGCTCCAACCTCCTTTCAGGGAGTTGGAGAGAGTGATGAGGTCTCCCCTGAGCCTCCTCTTCTCCAGCCTCAACACCCCCAGCTCCCTCAGCCCTTCCTCACAGGAATTCTGCTGGATCCCTTCACAGCCTCCTTGCTCTTCTCTGACCTGCTCCAGCACTCAATCTCCTTCCTGAGCTGAGGGGCCCAGAACTGGACACAGGACTCGAGCTGTGCCTCACCAGCTGAGTACAGGGGCATCTATGTGCCCTCAGCAGTAGATGTCACGCTCATGACAATACAGGTGTACCGGATACTGACGGGAATTTTTGGACCAATATACCAAGAAGACAGCACGGTTGGAGCCTTACTAATGGGCCTTTCTTCCACTGGAGTTGCAGGACTTGTGCTCCAGGAGTCATAGATGCGGATTATACAGGGAGATAATGATTACTTGCTTTACATTAACGCCCCCCTGATAATTAAAGCAGGAACCTGGCTAGCACAACTGTCGTCCTCCAAAAATGAATCTGGGAAAGAACGCCCCATGGCACGAGGCAGTCAGGGCTTTGGATCTTCTGGAAGCACTCTGGTAACCTTAGTGCAACAGATGAAGGCAAGGCCCATCATAATTGTAAAGCTGACTGCTGGAAAAGAGGTCAAGACCCTTTCCATGATGACACCGTGGCTGATGTTACAGTATTCAACCTTAATGTGTGGCCTTGTCGTTGGAAACTTATCACTGCCCACAATGCCATCCAGGGAATAGGTGGTGGTTCACCCCCCTTCAGGCCCTTAAACCCATGCAATGACAGTTTCCCAAAGGACAAACGGTAACCATATGTCCCTATGTGTTGCTGTTGCTGGGACAACTTGGAGGGTTGGTTGGCAGGGAAGTGATGAGCCAACTAGGGGCCATTCTCTCCATCCCCGAACCCATCCAACCCCCAACATTTTCAATAAGGGCCACTGCAGAAGTGCCGCCAACTCCCAGATTGCAGTGGAAGACAGACACCCCTGTCTGGGTGAGCAGTGGCCCCTACCCAAAGAGCGGCTCGAAATCGCCAGCCATCTGGTAAAGGAGCAGCTGGATGCAGGACACATCCAGCCGTCTGTCAGTCCTTGGAACATGCCCATCTTCGTAGTTCCAAAAAAGACAGGAAAATGGTGACTATTGCATGACTTGCGCAAGGTCAACAACCAGATGTGGCCAATGGGCACCCTCCAACCCGGGCTGCCCCTACTCACAATGTTACCCAGAGGCTGGCACCTTCTGGTAATCGACCTTAAGGATTGCTTCTTCAACGTTCCCCTACATCCTGAAGACACAGCTCGCTTCGCATTCACCATCCCATTGATCAACAAAAGTGAACCTGCGAAGCAATACGAATGGGTAGTGTTGCCCCAAGGGATGAGAAATTCCCCAACGATATGCCAAATGTATGTGGCATGGGCAATCTCGCTGATCCGAAAAGAAATGCCGGAAATGCTAATATACCACTATATGGATGACATACTGCTTTACCAGGAAGCCCTGTTCCCCGACAACTTTAGTCAAATATTGACCGACCAACTGAAGACAAAAGGACTAGTAGTAGCTCCTGAGAAAGTGCAAACACAATTGCCCTGGAGCTACTTAGGGTGGCAAGTCACTCACGCCATGGTGAGACCGCAAGAACTAGAAGTGATAAGCTCGATTAAAACATTGAATGATGCCCAAAAGCTAGTGGGCGAGCTTCAATGGGTTAGACCCATTATAGGTCTCACCAATGCGGACATCCACCCCTTTTTGTCACTATTACGGGGCACACAACCAGATGCGTTAGTGGACTGGACCGATAACCATACCAATGCATTAAAACGGGTTGTCCACAAACTGACAACCGGCTTTGCAGATCGTCGAGATGCCACCCAAGCCATTGGAGTCTGGGTATGTAATCACCCGTCATTCCCATTCGCACTGCTGTTGCAGGATTTTAATTGGCAAAAGGAAAATGGGGAACACCACCATGACAACCGTGACCAAAAGCACAATCAGAGCTCACAAAAATCAGATTCGATAGCCATCTTGGAATGGTTATTTCCACCACACACGGCCCAGAAAGGTATCTGGACACAAACTGAGATAACGGCATTCCTGATACGAAAGGGGATAGCATTGCCTTGAAGTAGATGGTCGAGAGCCAGGGTGGATCAGCATCCCTATCAAAACAATTGATTTTGATTGGTTGCTGCAATGCTCTACACCTCTACAACTCGCCTTGTTCGAATACTCTGGGGAAATCCGTCATGGAGGCCCAAAACACAGGTACAGGCCATCAGCCAGTTCCATTGGATAGAGCGACTGATTGTTTCCGAGCGCCCAGTGCCTGGTATCACAGTATTCACTGATGCTGGAAAAATGTCGAAAACGGCCGCCTGCGTATGGCAGGATAAGGGACAGTGGAAGCAACACTTGATTCTGGGCACCAACAAAGACAACCTGCAGACTCTGGAACTACTGGCTATCATTTGGCCTTAACACAATGGCGACGTGTCCCCTTAACATAGTCTCCAACTCGCAATATGTGGTAGGAGTGGTGAATCGTATTGAGGATGCTCTTGTCAAACCAGTACAAAACCAGCGGCTGTTGGAGTTCTTTCTTGCATTACAGCGTGTGCTGCAAATTCGCACACAACTGTGCTGCAACTTGCACATTTGCAGCCATAAAACATCTTTAGGCCTAGGAGAAGGAAATGCAAGGGCTGACTCCCTGGTCAGCCTAGGATTACAGGGTCCCATAAGTCCGTTTGCGAAGCCTCAAAACAGCCATTCCTTATTCCACCAAAATGCCAGGGCGTTGAAGCGCATGTTTGCAATTCCATGGGAAGATGCAAAAGGGATTGTTAAAGCATGCCCTCAGTGTGCACAATTTGGCCCTGCCCTAGGAGTGGGAGTCAATCCACGTGGGCTGCAGGCGGGAGAGATCTGGCAGGTGGATGTCACCCACATTCCAGAATTCGGACGACTCAAATATGTCCATGTAATGATAGACACTTTTTTGGACATGCTCTGGGCGACAGCTCAGACAGGGGAAAGGCTCTATACGTGGTCCGTCACCTGACCAATTGCTTTGCTGTTATGGGGGTCCCTCAGGTAGTAAAAACTGACAACGCGCCTGCTTATACAGGCAGAAAAGTCAAGCAGTTTCTTGCTACTTGGGGAGTAAAACACATTACAGGGATCCCTCATTCGTCTACAGGCCAGGCGATAGTGGAAAGAGCTAATCGCACCCTGAAGACATATCTACAAAAACAAAAAGACAGCAAAGGCATGGACCCACGGATGCGGCTTAGCAAAGTGCTTTTTACACTAAATTTTCTTAGTCTAAGCCGTGATTCCCAGCAACTCCCTGTGTTACTCCACTACTCGTCCCAGAAAATCAACCACATGCTGGAGGTCCAAATCATAGAATCATAGAATTGTCTGGGTTGGAAGGGACCTCAGAGATCATCAAGTCCAACCCTGGATCCACTCCCCCGTGGTTCCCAGCCCATGGCACTCAGTGCCACATCCAGGCTCTTTGGAAAGATCTCCAGACACGGAGAATCCACTACTTCCCTGGGCAGCCCATTCCAATGCCTGATCACCCTCTCCAGAAAGAAATTCTTTCTCATCTCCAACCTAAACCTCCCCTGGCACAACTTGAGACCTCTTGTCTTGTTGAAAGTCGTTTGGCAAAAGAGCCCAACCCCCCCTGGCTCCAACCTCCTTTCAGGGAGTTGGAGAGAGTGATGAGGTCTCCCCTGAGCCTCCTCTTCTCCAGCCTCAACACCCCCAGCTCCTCAGCCCTTCCTCACAGGAATTCTGCTGGATCCCTTCACAGGATCCTTGCTCTTCTCTGGACCTGCTCCAGCACCTCAATCTCCTTCCTGAGGGGCTGAGGAGCCCAGAACTGGACACAGGACTCAAGCTGTGGCCTCACCAGGGCTGAGACAGGGGCAGAATCCTTCCCTGGACCTGCTGGCCACGCTGTTCCTGAGCCAGCCCAGGATGCCATTGGCCTTCTTGGCCACCTGGGCACACTGCTGGCTCCTGTTCAGCTTCCTGGCAATCTAGACTCCAGGTCCCTTTCTGCACTCTGTGCCCAGCCTGGAGCTCCCCATGGGGTTGTTGTGGCCAAAGTGCAGGACCCGGCACTTGGCCGTGTTGAACCTCATCTCCTTGGAATTAGCCCAACTCTCCAGTCTGTCCAGGTCCCTCTGCAGAGCCCTCCTGCCTTCCAGCTGATCCACACTCCCCCCCAGCTTAGTGTCGTCTGTGAATTTGCTGATGATGGACTCAATCCCCTCATCTAGATCATCAATGAAGATATTGAACAGAACTGGGCCCAACACTGATCCCTGGGGACACCACAGCCACCAACTGGATGCAGCCCCGTTCCACTCTCTGGGCCCGGCCGTCCAGCCAGTTCCTAACCCAGCACAGGGTGCTCCTGTCCAAGCTGTGGGCTGACAGCTTTTTCAGGAGGATGCTGTGGGAGACGGTGTCAAAGGCCTTGCTGAAGTCAGGTAGACAAACTACAAGGATCCATCTACAGATCAGTGGGTAGGGCCCAAGCCGCTACTGTTTACCAGAAGATGTTATAGCTGTGTCTCCACAGACTCCAGACCTCTTTGGGTACCCAGTAAATGGACACGCCCTGCTGCCACCAGATCTCTAATGGACAATGGTGCATCATCCAGCACCTCAAACTGAATAACCTTGCCAAATTTGCACATTTGGACATCGTATAATTCTTCTTACTTGTTGCTTGTGTTCTTCTAAAAAACAAACAAACAAACAAACAAAAGGCAAAAAACAAAACAAAACAAAACAAACACACAAAAATAGAAAAAACCCAAAAACAAAAAACCCAAAAAACCCTTAAACTTAAAAGAAAAAAAGAAGAGAGAATTGTTATTTTTGTTGTATCTGTGTTTATTATGTACTTATTACAACTGTCACAGTAGTTCTTAAAAAAAAAAAAAAAAAAAAAGAGGGGGAAATGTAGTGAAATGAGGCAACCAGGTGCCACTAATTGCCAGGGAGTGAGCATGAGGTTATGTCAAGCCCACCCGTGCCTGATTAGGGCAGGCCCCACTGTGCATGGGCAGGACCAGGGGTCACTAAAAGGTGAGTCCTGAAGCACAGGCCCAGCTCAGTCCTGGGCTAGCCAGCAGAGAGGCCAGTTGCTCTTGAGCAACAGCACCGATCCGGGCTGGTCAACTCTGAGAGCCATAGGCTTAGAGCATTGCTCGTGAGTCTCTGCTGGAACACCTGGTTGGACCTTGAAGCGCCGTTCCCTAAGAGAGGTTTGTCTTGCTACAGGGACCCCATTCAGTGATCCGGGAAAATGGCCACTTCGGCCTGGTAGATTCAAGGTTTGTGGTAAAAGGCAAACCTGTAGGCCGACTGTTGGTGGTGCTGTGGGTAGGGTTCCATGTGAGGGTTTGGACCAGCCAAAATTTTCAGTGGCCACTCTTTGCATTTGTTTGCCAGTCCCAACCGTTCGGACTTTTGGGACCCCATTCAGCAATTCAGCAACCCCTCTCTACCCTCTCTCTCCATCCTGGGTTCTGAACCAGCTCCAAGGTTGATTTCCTGCATGTTTGAATAGGACCAGCTTGACACAGCCTGCCTTGGGATGAAATCACCAACTTGGCTTGCCTTCTGTCTGAAAAACAAATCCTTCTGCGGGCTTTCATCTAGAAAAAGGACAAGGATTCTGAAAGGCAGGCAGGCTGCTGCCAAGTTCCTTTGAACTGCTGCCTGAGTTGAGATTCTGTTTGCTGTGTGTTTAGCTCAGCTTTAAATAAAGGGTTTCTAGCTTGAGATTTTACATTAAAAAGAGATCACTGAGCCTTCTCCTGTTTGCTCACCCATAGCTCAAAAAAAAAGGAAGCAGAAACGTAGGTGAGTGAGATACTGAGGGCCTGCAGGATCTGTTTTCAAAGAAGAGGGGGACACCATGGCTGGGGACATCTTGCACCAGCATGGGAGCAAAGCCCTGGGCAAGCTCAGGGAAAGGGAAGCTCAGGCAGCAGCCTCCAAGTCCTAAAATAATTCCTTCTTTCCCCTTGCCACCTTCTGAGGTCTTTATTATGGGAATGATATCTTCTGGGCTTTCAGCTTTCCTGTCACTCTGCAGAAAACGGTGGTGATGGTGATGAGGATGATGATGATAACTTCCTGGTCTGATGAGCTCTGCAAGTTGTGGTTTGCAGGCAGTGCCAATGCATGGTGGTGACACTGCTGCATCCAGTGCTTCCTCCACTGTTTGGGGGAGGACAGGGTGACTCCTAGGACAGTCCCCCCAATCTGACAAGCACTTGCTGGGTTGGTTGTAGCTAGGCAAGGCAGTATTTTCACCCTAAATGTCAAAATTCCAAATGAACCCCCTGAGGAGGGGCTGTTCCCCCCACAGCTCCTGTCTCTCCTGCAACCCTCCTCAGATTCTCTGGAGCTGAACCATGGAAAAAGGCACCAGGCCAGCAGCAGTTGGGAAGGTGAGAAGCTCCAGGCAGGGCTGGGTTGTGTCCTCTGCTCTTGCAGAACACTCCTCCTGGTCTGAAAGCACCATATGGTTATCATTGGTACAGGAGAAACACATGGCCAGAGACATGTGGAACTCACATTTTCCTCTGGACCACACTCCAGCCTGCACTTGTTATTGTGGGGGAGTGACTTGGAAAATCATTGACTCACTGTCAGAACAAAACATTTCAAATCTTGAATTGAAAAATTTCACTTTTTTTTTTTTTTTTTTAGAAAAAACCCACAAAGCACTTCTGCCTGGTGCAACAGGGAAGGAACAAGTATTGAGTAGAAAAGTTGGGGGTCTTGTTTTTCCCAGCTCTTCCTGCATGGGCCCTGGCCAATATCAGGGTTCTACTCCAGCTTTGCTCTGCTGAACCCATCCAGAAAAGAGGTAGAGCCCTGTCACCTCTGTCCCCCAAGCATGCTTGGTTCAGGCATCACTGCACTTGGAAATGTCCCCATCAGAAGGGAAACTCAGAGGAGCCTGGATCTTCAACTACACCCCCTCAGCTCTGGTGTAATGGGGGCGATTAAAGGTTTAACAGGGAATCAGAGCATTTGGGGTACAAAACACAGCTCTACTGAACACTTAGAGGCAGCTGTGTGCCTGTGTTTTTGCAGCAAGCAATGTATATATGTATATAATAATGTATTAATGTATATAATTATTAATGTATATAATAATGTATTCAGCATATTGCTGGCAAATGTATTAATGAGTATTTTGCCATACCAATGGTCACAGCCCATGGAGTTCAAACACAGAAGAAGGAAATAAGCCTGGAGAAAAAAGGAAGGCAGCAAAAAGGCTGTGGCTGAGAAGTTCTCAGCTCTGGGGATGTTTCCCTCTGCCCCATGTCCCAGCTGGGGTCAGCAGCTGCCCTGGTGTCTGGCTCAGCAGGAATGGCTGAAATGCACTCATCTGCCCCAAAGCTCCTGCAGATCTAAGAAGGCTCAGCTGGACTCCGATGCTGAGCCAAGCTTCAGCCTGGATTCTCTTGGATCCAGCTCCCTTTGCCACATGGATTCTGCCAAGCACGGGAGAGGTTTTCCAGTTGTCATCCTCAGCTCTGCTCTCTTCCCCTTTTTTTCCTGCTGGAAAACAGAAGAACAGTGAATATGAGCCAGAGCTCCAAGGCCTTTCAAATGTTTTCAAAAAGGATGAAACCTCTGCCTCTCTTCCTTCCTTCAGACAAAGCCAATTCTCACCCCCAGCCCTGGAGAGCCTTCCCATGGCTGAAGGGCTTCCTCCAACCCAACAAACAGAGGGATGACAACATCTGGAGGCACAGCTGCTTCCCACAGCCCCTGATGGAGCATCCCAAGGTCCACTTTATGCCACCCAGGAAGAGTGGAGCCCATCGGGTGGGAGTCAGGGAGCTGCTGGAAGGAGCAGGGTGAGCAGGGCTGTGCCCAACCCCCCAGCAAAGCCAGGGGGGCACTGACAGCACCTTTGGGGAAGGGGAGAGCCAGGAATAACTGGGGAAAAGCTGCTGGCTGAGGGCTGTGCAGACAGGCATGTGTACAATCAGAGAGAGAGAGGCCCCAACTCTTCAGGAAATCTTATCTCTGAGCTCCCAGCAGGGTGCAGGGGGAGCTGACTTGCTGGGTCAGGCATTTGAAGTCTTGGAAAGAGTGAGGTTTGTCAGCCAATAAAAGACACAAAACCCACCACAAAGAACTCCTCTCCTTTTTTTTTTTTTTTTCCAGCTGAAAGCACTGCCAGAGCAGGACCCTCTCATCTCCTGCTGTATTCCAGGAGCAGAAAAGACAAACCTGACTTTCAGCCACTCCATCTGAACTCAGGTATCAGAGTTGCTCTGCTGGCCCCCAAAGACTCAGGAGCCACTCACTCCCTTTTCCATGGGGCAGCGCAGGGAAGGAGATGCTGAGGGCCGAGCCTGTGCTATTTCCACAGCCCTTGTGCTGGTTTTGTCAGGGGAAATCCAGTCAGAGCTTCTGGGCTCTGGGTGGGAATGTCCCAGGAAGCACCAGGAAAAGGAGATGGAAATCTTGTGAGAGCTGCAGCTCTCCTGGGTGCTCAGCTAAGGGGAGCTCTAGAACTCCAAACTCCTGGAAGTTTAGAGTTCAAATCCACAAAGTATTCATCTAGTTCAGCCCCTTCCAACACAGCCACTCAGCTGCCAAGCAGCAGCTCTGGGAGTTTCAGTGAAATAATCCAAGCCTGAGCTTCTTGTGGCAACATAAATTGCCTGTGCAGTCAGTCAGCAGAAAACTGAGATGGAATTCTTTCCCTGGCAGTTCATTGTTTCCAAGCCTTAGCAGAAGGGTGAAAGGTTCTGAGGAAAGAGGCTTTTCCATTTGTCCCCAGGATTCAGCTCTAGCAGCAAGAATTCAACCTGCTCAGTCCACTCAGTGCAGAGCCTGAACTCACCTTTCCTCCAGCTTCCACACTCAGCAGCTCAGCCTGAAAAACCACAACCTCAGCCTGGTGTAGCCTCTTCCCAGGGCCAAACCCAGTGTGGATTTTAGCCCTGGCACCTCTGGTGAAGGTGAAGCAGTCTCCTCCAGACCCATTGCTGGTATTTATCATATCCAGGTGCAAATCCTCCTGCTCTGGCCAAGTGCCATGGGCCCAGCATCTCTTGGAATATTTCCCCCTCCTAACAGAGTGGTTTTTCAGGATTTTGCATGAAATCTTCTGCTGTATTTGATTAGCCTGCAGCTTTTTTTTTTCCACTCTCACCACAAATCATTAAATTTAGGAGGTGATGTGCCAGGGCCTGTGGCTGAGAAACCAGGGGGCTGCAATGCTGTTGGGGGAGCCTGGGAGAGAGCAAATCAACAAAACTCCATCCCTAACCATGGCTGAATCAGCCTTGGAGGCTGTGTGACCACACAGAGGGGTTTGTACCCATTTGTTATCTGTTCCTGGGTGAGAATTCCCACTTGGAATATGCAGGTGAATCCTTGTCACTCCTGAAATGATTGCTCCATGCTGAGAACTGAGAAGTGATGGTACTGAAAGCTTGGCTGAGCTCCCACAAAGGAAAGTGAAGTTTTCAGGACAAGCAGAGGTAAGAAAACATCATGAACCCCTCCCTGATGCTCACACAGACACAAGGCCAGGTTTGTGAGTGCTCAGTTAAAAAACTTTCTTGTTGTGAAGCCAAAATCTCCTGTGCCACAGCCAATGCAGATAAGGAGAGCAAATGGCTGAAAGAAGGGAGGGGAAGCTGCTACATACATTAAAAAAAAAAAAAAAAAGCTTTATTCAGACTATAAAAGGAAAAAGTTTGGATGAAGGAGTAGAGAGAGGGCTGCCAAGTTGCTACATTTAAAAAAAAAAAAGAAGAAGAAAGAAGAAGGAGCAAGAGGCTGCCAGGTCTTGGCACATGTGCTTTTGCTTGTATAAATCAGTCACTCCAGACCTATGGTAGCTCTTGCTGACAGGCTCTCAAGCTCCTTGGCTGGGGGAACAGTGCTTTACATGCACTTACAGAATAGTAAACTGTTATTAAAAGTGGGGAAAAAAAAAAACCCAAACCCTAAACCCAGTCTGATTTATTTGTGGTTTTGCCTGCTCAGCTGTATTATCACAGGAATAAATTCCCTCATGCACAGAGCAAGCTGGGTGCTTGGAAAACTGCAGGCTGTGGAAGCACTTGACCTCTTAAGGGGATGGGTAGAAAGAAAGCATCTCCAAGAAGAGAGAACATTGAGTGGAGAAGGCTGAAGGCACAGGAACACCTTGGGGGGTTCCAGCATGGCCCTGGTTCCCAGCCACCTCTGATGGGGAAAGCACGTCTGGGATCAGGGCTGGGATCCAGTGAAAATCAGAAGTGTTACCTGGAGCTGGGGGGAGCAGCCAAGAGCCCTGAGCTGCCCAGGGTGTGGTGGAAGGAGGAGAAGGTTGTGGAGCTGGGTGATGAAGGATGTGGCCCCTCTGGGGCTCCTGAGATGGCAAGAGAGCAGAAGGATGGATGGAGGGATGGGAGGGAAGGAGGGAGGGAGGGATGGAAGGAGGGAAGGATGGAGGGATGCAAGGAGGGAAGAAGGGATGGAGGGAAGGAGGGAAGGAGGGATGGAAGGAGGGAAGGATGGAGGGAGGGAGGGATGGATGGAAGGATGGAGGGATGGAGGGAAGGATGGAGGCATGGATGCTCAGAGGGTTTAAAGGAGAAAGAAAAATGAAAAAGGATTTAGAGAGATGCTTGACATAGAAAACACACTGTTAATTGTTTGAGGGGCACCTGACCAGAATAATTGTCTCTGGATTGACTCTGCAGTGAAGCAAAACCTCCTTACAGAGGTCACACAGGGAGCTGCACACCCAGATTTACACACCCAGGGACCATCTCCCTGTCCTCTCCCACCAAAACACCACCTCAGCACTCAGCCTGACTCCCTTCCAGAACCTGCCAGCTTTCCCAAGACTGTGGGGTGTTTGTGTTCCCAGTCTGCCCCACATCACACACAAACTCCTGGAGAGCAAGAAGGAGGTATCCCAATGTCAGTCCCTGGGTGGAGGAAACGTGGCCCTAAGCTACAGGGAGGAAAAAGTGAAAGCAAATGAAGAGATGGGATTTTATGAGGTTGTTTGTAACAAAACTTCTTGGCCTGGAATGCAGAGAGTTGGATCATGCTGATCCAAGACCCACAAAGCTCACAGAGCATCCTTCCTGTCAAAGAGAAAAATTTTCTGTATGTCTGTCAGTATTTTCCTCAGCTTCTGAGAAGGAACCCCATGCCATAATCTGTTCTCTTCAGGGCTGATTAGTCCTCCATACCACATTTCTGCCAGTCTCTGAGCATTAATGCTTATTTGTTGTAGTCCCATTTGGAGGAAAATACTCCTAAGATGAAAGCAGAACTCATTTTAAAAATAACTGCTCAGAAAACCAGACCCAAAACTGCTGCAGCTCACCCAGCCTCAGAGTTTGTTTGAGCACGCAAGCAGACACAGTCCCGGCAACAATCCTAACACTAATTCCCAGGGAGGACAAGTTCTTCAGGACACAGGACTGTGGATACAATAGGGAAAAAAAATAAAATTGAGAAAAGGAGATGTTTGTGGGGACTTGCTGCTGCCAAGAGCTCAGGGATTCTGACAAACAGACTCAGAGCTTTGCTTGCAAGACCTCAAGACATGAGCAGAACAGCCCAGAGGATGCTCTGGAATGGTTTGTGCTGCTGAGGTGGCTCGTGGGGAGAAGGTGAGACTTGTGCAAGACTCACCTGTTCCAACCCAGCCATTTGGGGTTCTGAATGCTGACTCCAGCCCCTAAATCCCTTCCCAACACCAGTGAGGAAGAGCTGCTGCCAAAAGATGAGTGGATCCAGGGCAAAATGTAGCCTGGGGCAGGAAAGCTGGGACCTTACCCACCTGCAAGACATTGAACCAGGCTGTAAAGCGAATTGTCAGCAAGGAGCTTCAGATGATGTCCTGGGGTGGTCACAGAGCCACACAGAGTTTCAGTGAGTCCTAATGACTCCAACACCTTTTTTTTTTTTTTTTTTTTAGAATGGGCTGGGTTGGAAGGGACCTCAGAGATCATCGAGTCCAACCCTTGATCCATTCCCCCCATGGTTCCCAGCCCATGGCACTCAGTGCCACATCCAGTCTCTTTGGAAATAGCTCCAGACACGGAGAATCCACTACTTCCCTGGGCAGCCCATTCCAATGCCTGATCACCCTCTCCAGAAAGAAATTCTTTCTCATCTCCAACCTAAACCTCCCCTGGCACAACTTGAGACCTCTTGTCTTGTTGAAAGTCGTTTGGCAAAAGAGCCCAACCCCCCCTGGCTCCAACCTCCTTTCAGGGAGTTGGAGAGAGTGATGAGGTCTCCCCTGAGCCTCCTCTTCTCCAGCCTCAACACCCCCAGCTCCCTCAGCCCTTCCTCACAGCAATTCTGCTGGATCCCTTCACAGCCTCCTTGCTCTTCTCTGCACCTGCTCCAGCACCTCAATCTCCTTCCTGAGCTGAGGGGCCCGGAACTGGACACAGGACTCAAGCTGTGGCCTCACCAGTGCTGAGCACAGGGGCAGAATCCCTTCCCTGGACCTGCTGGCCACGCTGTTCCTGAGCCAGCCCAGGATGCCATTGGCCTTCTTGGCCACCTGGGCACACTGCTGGCTCCTGTTCAGCTTCCTGGCAATCCAGACTCCCAGGTCCCTTTCTGCCACTCTGTGCCCAGCCTGGAGCTCCCCATGGGGTTGTTGTGGCCAAAGTGCAGGACCCGGCACTTGGCCGTGTTGAACCTCATCGCCTTGGAATTAGCCCAACTCTCCAGTCTGTCCAGGTCCCTCTGCAGAGCCCTCCTGCCTTCCAGCTGATCCACACTCCCCCCCAGCTTAGTGTTGTCTGTGAATTTGCTGATGATGGACTCAATCCCCTCATCTAGATCATCAATGAAGATATTGAACAGAACTGGGCCCAACACTGATCCCTGGGGGACACCACAGCCGCCATTTTGATGCAGCCCCGTTCAGCACCACTCTCTGGGCCCGGCCGTCCAGCCAGTTCCTAACCCAGCACAGGGTGCTCCTGTCCAAGCTGTGGGCTGACAGCTTTTTCAGGAGGATGCTGTGGGAGACGGTGTCAAAGGCCTTGCTGAAGTCCAGGCAGACCACATCCACAGCCTTCCCCTCATCCACCAGTCGGGTCACCTGATCATAAAAGGAGATCAGTTTGGTCAGACAGGACCTGCCCTTCCTAAACCCGTGCTGGCTGGGTCTGATCCCTTGCCCATCCTGCAGGTGCTGTGTGATTGCACTGAGGATGATCTGTTCCATGACCCTGCCAGGCACTGAGGTCAGGCTTACAGGCCTGTAGTTTCCTGGGTCCTCTTTCCGGCCCTTTTTGTGGATTGGTGTGACATTCGCCAACTTCCAATCATCTGGGATATCCCCAGTGAGCCAGAACTGTTGGTTGATGATAGAGAGAGGCTTGGCAAGCTCTTCTGCCAGCTCTCTCATCACTCTTGGATGGATCCCATCCGGTCCCATAGACTTGTGGGTAGCCAAGCATCTCACTAGGTCAGTGACTGCGTCCTTCAGGATTACAGGGGGGCTGTTTAGATTCTTGTCACCTTCTATAAGCTCCAGAAGCCATCTGTCCTCAGGGTAACCTGTCTTTCTGTTGAAAACTGAGGTAAAGAAGGTGTTAAATACCTCAGCCTTTTCCTCATCTTTGACAACTATATTCCCACCCGTGTCCAGTAAAGAATGGATGTTTTCCTTGCCCCTTCTTTTGCTGTTGATGTATCTGTAGAAGGACTTTTTGTTATCCTTCACAGAGGTTCAGTTCAAGTTGTGCCTTTGTCTCTCATTTTCTTTCTACACAACCTAACTATATTCCTAAATTCTTCTTGAGTAGTTAGCCCTTTTTTCCATAATTGGTAGGTCCTCTTCTTAACCCTAATTTCTTTCAGAGTCTCCCGATTCAGCCAGGCCGGTCGTCTTCCCCGCCGGCTCGCCTTTCGGCACACTGGGACAGCTGCTCCTGTGCTTTCAAAACTTGCTCCTTGAAGTATGACCATCCCTCTTGAACCCCTCTGTTTTCAAGGGCTGTTTCCCAGGGTATACTCTGAACAAGTCTTCTGAATAGGCCAAAATCTGCCCTCCGGAAGTCCAACGTAGAGGTTTTATTGACGACCCTCCTTGTATCCCTGAGTATTGAAAACTTTATTATTTCATGATTGCTAAGTCCCAGGCGTCCACCGACCACCACATCTCCCACCAGCTCCTCTCTGTTTTGTTTTTTCTGCCTGTTGCCAAGGAGCAGTGTCCATCTTTTGGATGGGGACAGGGAGCCACTTGCCCGAATAGTGGCTCATTTGACTTGCCAACACCACAAAAAACAGAGGATCTTCTTTTTTAGCATACACCCCAACCCAACTGAACCCCCAAATCAAGTACAAACACCTCAGGTGTTAAGCATGTAGTTATCTCAGGTGGTTTGCTTTGGTCTGCTTTAAAAAGGTGTGGCTGTGAGCAAGTCCTGAAGCATGGAGAGGGAGTAAGAGGTTAATTGGATTCTATTTGGAGAGGGATTTAGGTTGACTTTTTTTTTTTTTTTCAGTCAGCAGCACAACGTGGAACATGTCACTTGTAACTGAGCTAATGAAACACCTCTGGAGATAAAGAAACCCAAGCTAAATTCAGACTTGGCTTGTTCATTCACCACAAGGTTATGTGGAGATAAAACTGGGCTGGAAAGGTAACAGTGGAACTGGTTTTCCTTTGCAAAATCTGTTTTTTCCTCAGCTCAAAGCTGCTGGCCCTAGAGATAATTAAGCAGATTGGTTTGTTAGGGACACTCTTCCAGGCCAGGAATCTAAACTCTGCCAATATGCTAATGCAATTTCCTAAGTCCAGCTCCAATATTATATTTGTTTGCTATAAATAGAAGAGGGAGGGCAAGCATTTTGCTCCATGGTGATGGCAAAGGAGCTGCATATGGCTCAGTTAAAAGAGGGCTGCAAATATCTGCCCTTCTCCAGGCACTTTTATGGGGGGCTGCCCTCTTCCAGAGCAGTTCCTTTCAGTTTTCACAAGGAGAATTAAGGGTTTATTTTCTTGCCTTCAAAGCTGTGACAAAACCCTCTCTGCCCCAGAGCCAAACTACCAAACATGACTTGAATACAAGGGAGGTTTTGCTGCCTTCCTGAGCCAAAAGGCTGAGACAGAGTCCTGCAGGGAACTGCATCCTCTTTGTGAAAAATGTTAATGATCTGAAATTACCTTGTTTTCCAAGTCGGGAAGAAAACCTTTGATAGCAAGGTCTATAAAGGAAACAAAAATACCAGAGAAAGCACAGGTATTGTGTCACACACAAAAAACCAACCCACAAAACCCAAACCTCTGTCTTTTCAACCAGCAACTCAGAAGGGAAGTTGCTTTCTAAATTAAAAAGTTGCAGTGAAAATTAGCTTCCAGTTTTGTGGGGTTTGCATTCTTGCTTTTGGGCTAATTACAGTCCTCCAGACACTTCCAGAAAACCCAGCCTCCACTTGTTCATTCCCTCATCTCCCTTCAGGAGGTTAAAAAAAAGAAAAAAAAAAAAAAAAAAAGGATGTACTTGACACCCCACATAAAAAAAATAAAAAAACCACAAACCAGTAATTAATTTTTTGTATAGGAAATATTCTGGGCATGAGAACCTGAGTGCAATGGAACACTTCTGTGCCAATTCTGCATCCCAGGAATCCCTGAAATGGGGGGGGTTACCTCCCGTGCAAGGGAAAGCCCTGAGAGCACACAGCCTGGCTTGTAGCCCCTGCATAGATTGAGATCCAGGAGGGTGTTTTTTTATAAAAGAGCAGGAATTCAGCAGGAATTGCCTTTTTCTCCTTGATTCTGTATGCTCTGGTTTGATTCTCCCCTCTTTTTTCTGAGGTTTGGGTCCTCCTGGAGTGGTTCTAGAAAAGAAGATGGGTAAGGAGGTGCCTGGTTTAGAAGCAGGTAGCTAGAAAATGGAATGTTTGGGGTTAATTAAGGGCTCAAACTAAGCAAGGAGAGGAAAACGTGCCCTGGTATGCCAAGCAAGTTCCATTCTGTGCTGTTCAATTCTTTGTCTCTCCCAGCATCCAGCTCAGAGCCTCTGTGTTGGAGAGCAAACAAAAGAACACGAGTCCTGCAAACCCTCCTGGAGCTGGGAATTCAAGCTGCAGGCTTTCTGGCATCACCACCAGCAATAAAGACAAAACCAGATCATGCCCAGCTCCAGCTCTGCAGCTGATCCAGGGAATCTGCATGAATGGCAAGTGATGGGGAAAAGGCACTGTTGCCATCCGAGTTCAGCTCCCAGTTCTGCTGCCAGTTCTGGAAAGAAAAGGATCCAGTTCCCTCCCCCAAAGCTGCTCCTCTAGGGCTGAGACAAAGAAGGGCAAAACCAGGAGCAAAGAAAAAGTATTTAAGACATCAGAGGGAGCCCAAAGGATCATCTCCATGGAACAGCTTTACTGTCCCCAGGGCTCTGCAGCCCCTCTTTTGATGAGAGCCACACTTTAAAGGCAAGCTGGCCTGGATTAGAAATATTTGAGGAGCCAAGGGTTTGCTATTTCACATTAGGAGTTATTAATTGTTCTGGTTATCACCTTGTGCTGCTTGACCTAACCTCCTGATTTCCCCTCACGCCTGCTACGAGCCACCCGTCACTTTTTAACAGGTTACAGCAAGTGACAGGGGCAGGTTCTGGTTTGCCTTTGCTTGATTGCTTTAGACTTTAATAAAGTGCCCATCACAGATGCTCAGCCACACTATAGATCAAGCTCCTAGAATTCTTTTCATGTCTCCAGAGGGTAAGGGTAAGCAAAACAGAAAATAAACCACCCAGTGCTTGAATCCTGGCTGGGAGAGACATCAGAGGCCACAGGAGCCTTCATTTTTCCCTTGCTCCCTTAGAATTCAGAGTAACAGAGGGAAGGAAGAGAGCAGGAAAGGCAAGAAAGGAGAAGGAGGTGGCTGCACTTCATGCCATGGCCCAGCAAGAACCAGTGTAAACCAGTGGCTTTGGGAACTCAGCAGCTAAGGCTTTGAGATCAGTTTCCTTCCTTAAATCGTCAGGGGTGAAGCCACCTGGGCAATCTCTGCTAGGAAAACCAGCCCAAGGGTGGAAATGTACATATGGACAGGGAGCCTGCTTGTATTCTGCAGGTATTTTTTGGCACTTTGCTCCCTGAACCTGTAGCACAGAGGAGAGTGAACCCCTGGCTGATTGGGATGAGGTTGGAAGGGGTGTGTAGCAAACCCACCTGGTGTAGGAGTCTCCACAATCTGCCTCCCACTTTACCAAGTGGTAGCAACAAGCTCAAGGTCCCTCTGTCTCCTACTGCTCAGTAGAAAAAGGTGAGGAGGAGCAAAGAAGGAAGAGGTTTAAGTCCTGTCACTCACCTCTCATTCCATCCATCAACAGGAGGAACCCTGGAGAACCTGGCAAGCCCCAGTGTTTCTTTGATAAGAGCTCCACCATGGCATTGGTTGATACCTCCAGATCCCAGCAGCAAATGAATTCCAGGAGCAAAGCTCATGTCCACATGGCGTTGTAAATAAATCGAACCATTAATCACAGAATTCCCTGGGTTGGAAGGGACCTCAGAGATCATCAAGTCCAACCCTTGATCCATTTCCCCCATGGTTCCCAGCCCATGGCACTCAGTGCCACATCCAGGCTCTTTGGAAAGATCTCCAGACACGGAGAATCCACTACTTCCCTGGGCAGCCCATTCCAATGCCTGATCACCCTCTCCAGAAAGAAATTCTTTCTCATCTCCAACCTAAACCTCCCCTGGCACAACTTGAGACCTCTTGTCTTGTTGAAAGTCGTTTGGCAAAAGAGCCCAACCCCCCCTGGCTCCAACCTCCTTTCAGGGAGTTGGAGAGAGTGATGAGGTCTCCCCTGAGCCTCCTCTTCTCCAGCCTCAACACCCCCAGCTCCCTCAGCCCTTCCTCACAGGAATTCTGCTGGATCCCTTCACAGCCTCCTTGCTCTTCTCTGGACCTGCTCCAGCACCTCAATCTCCTTCCTGAGGGGCTGAGGAGCCCAGAACTGGACACAGGACTCAAGCTGTGGCCTCACCAGTGCTGAGCACAGGGGCAGAATCCCTTCCCTGGACCTGCTGGCCACGCTGTTCCTGAGCCAGCCCAGGATGCCATTGGCCTTCTTGGCCACCTGGGCAAATGTATGACCCTGTAATGACCCTGAGCAGGAATTGCATCCTGCTTCTACCTGACAGCCCAGAGAAAACAAGCTGGGCACAACTCCTCCCAGGACTTGGGCTCTGCCAACGAGCCTACTGATTGGAATTCTTGATTTTCCTGGCTCCAAGCCCTCTCAGACAGTATGCACTGGAAGGAAACAGCAGCCACGTTGTCTTCAGCTTCACTCCCAACCATCTCAGTGCCTGGCAGCTGGTGAGTGGAGGGAATCATGTGCAGCCTCCCCCCATGCGTGGGCCCAGGTGCTGGGGATCAGTGACACTGGAATCATCATACCCAGGGTACAATGCACCAGAGAGCTCTGAAAAAAAAAAGAGGTTTGGAGTAGAAAGCAGTTGAGCAAAACTGAAATGCTGCATTACCTCACTGTCTGATTAATTAAATAAATTAGAAAAGGGGGAGTTGGAAGCCTTTAGAAGATAACAAAGTGGAATTTTGGTCTGTTCTTCAAGACTTTTCACCCTGGGCTTGCACTCACTTTTGAAAAAGAGGCTGACCTGTGTTTTTTGGGTTTTTTTTTTTTTTTGATTTATGTAAAACAAACCAAATCAACCCCGAGCCATTTCTTTTTGTTTGGCTCTTTCTTGCTCTGTATTAATTGCAATTCAATCAAGGAGGCAGTTGCATAACTGCTGTTTATAATTGCTCTCACGTCAGCCCTGAAACCGATCACAGCACCACTGAAGGGTTTGTTAGGATTTTTGTTATTTTTCTCATTAAAATCAGGGGAAGATGAAGTTCTGTGTTTTGGTTTTCTGCACTCTGTTGCTTATTACTCCTCTGTTTTGGTGTCTTTTCTCTCCAGTTTTGTTTTACATAGCGCCAGGCTCCGTTTATGCAGAGAAACTCTCCAAAAAAACCCCAGTGCTGTGCACCCCATTAATACTCAGCCCATAAAATATGTGGTGCTGAGCCAGAGAAGCAACAGGCAGAAAGTCAAGATCACAAAATGCTCTTCAGGAGCAATTTAAAGACATTTCTGGCAAAGCAGCCCATTTAAATACTATTTAGATACTGGGATTGTGCCTTGCTCTTTGGAAGCCATGGCCTGGTACCCTTCAGTGATGCAGCATCAACCTCCAAGGATTATTTCTTTTTCCCTCTGTGTCTCGAAATGTCACCTCCACATCCACAGACAGGGATCATCCTGGAATTGGGAGTCCTCCAGCAGCCCACAAACACACGATGGTTTCCTTGGTCCTCTCCCAACATTTCTGGTTATTCCTCTTTGACTTGGAGGAAGACTTCTGCCCTGCCTGCAAAGAATCCCAGTCATCCACTTTTACCAAGAGTTTTCTGGTTTTCCAGGGGCATGAATTCCAGAGGCACAGCCACAGCTATCTTGGGCCCAAGGTACTTTGAAAGCAATGCTGCAGAAACACTTTAAGCCAAGAAATAATTAAGGATTTTACCTTGTTCTGGCACAAGTGGATGCTGCTCCTACTTACCCAGCGTTACATCCTACTTAACAGCAACCTGTTTGTAACTGGTTTTTCTGAGAAATAGTCTGGAAAATGTCAGTCTCCACAGGGAAAAAATGAAAGAGAAACCAGTGAAATATCCTGAAGCACCATCAACACTCCTCCCCTCAAAAAAAAAAAAAAAAAAAATATCAACCTCTCAAGGCCACAAAAGCTTCCTTACAATTAGTATCTTATCCAGAAACCCATCAAGAGGAAAAGCTGGGATGAGAACAGTGACACAACACCACACTTCTCTTTTCTGAAAGAAAAGGGAAGCAAGGTTCTTGCTGAAGGATTAAGCCACTAACCTGCTTTATCTGATGAGGATTCACCAAGAGGACAGGAGCAGCTGTTTCTGCAGGGAAGCAGCAAGGAAAGAGTTGGTCAGCTGCTGCTTTCGTGTGTTTGTTGTTCAGAATTCTTTCTGAATGAGCACAGACAGACCCTCTGTGCGTGTGTGTCCAGGGCCAGGAAAAGGACTTGGTGAGGAAAAAAGCTGTGATCTGCTAAATGGGAGAATTACAGAACAGGGGGCCTGAGCATGAAGCTTTCTGCAGGCACTGGGAATGCAGGTTATCCTGTGTTCTCCCACATAAATCCAACCAGCTGTATTCAAAATGCAGGGGAGGGTCTAAGAGTCAGGGCTGGTGGCACAATTAACACAATTAACTTCAGACTTTGGGTAGACATTCCCATCTCAGCAGCCAGAGGGAAAGGTTCAAGTGAAATACATCAAGGGATGCCCCCTGAGTTGCTTTCTCTCATCTTCACCACGGCTGGGAGGAAGGCAGTGATCAAAGGCAAGCTCAAACCTTCAGATTCTCAGCCCCATGGTTTTTACTCTGGGCAGCTGTGGCCTAAAGGATCTGTGAAAAGCAAGTCAGAAAATCAGGGCTGCTCTCAGCCAGTGCCAAT
Source organism: Calypte anna (assembly GCF_003957555.1). Taxonomy (NCBI): domain Eukaryota; kingdom Metazoa; phylum Chordata; class Aves; order Apodiformes; family Trochilidae; genus Calypte; species Calypte anna. Next base: position 1,636,014 of record NC_044269.1, read on the forward strand.
CTGCTCTCCAGGGCTGCAGGTCTCCCCTAAAGCAGGTGTTAACAGATCCCCCAAATCCCAGTGACTGCACATGGAATATCTCTGAACTCTGGCATGGACACACTTCCCCCAGCAAGCTCTGGTGACAGAGTTCTGCTCTGGAGCTGCAGAAGCCAAAAACAGCTTGAAAAGCACAGAATCCAAGCCAGGCTTCACTTAGCAGCTTCATTTTCATCAGAACATCCCACACGTAAGGATGGGGTAGGGTGAACTCAGCTCCACAAGTTCAAGCTCATCTCAGGCCCTCTCCTCTGTGTAAAAGAAACAGAGATTTGTTAGTGGCAGGAAGCAAATGCTTCAAGGCTAGAAGGAAGCCAGAGAAAAACTTCAGTAGTGTGCACTTGCCCTTGTTAAGAAGATGGAAAAAGAGGTTTCTTGCTGAACTTTGGAAAAATCTGCTCCAGCCACAAGTCTGGACCTCCATCCCTATCCAAGGGTTGGGTTTTAGGATACTGAATGTTCCTAACAGGCTTTAGATGTCTCATGGTCTGCTGAACATCTCTGCATCCTCACTGGGTCTGTCCTCAAAGCAGCAAAATTCTCATTTTTACAGGAGACCAACAGGGCCAAAGCCTTTCCACCTCAAACTTTCATTCTCCCCAAAGCCCTTATGTCCCCTCTTCTAATTCCACTTTCAATAAAAACAGGAAAAGGGAGAACTTGGAATTCATAGTCTCTCACCCTCCCCCATGCCCAGGTTAACTGTGGCTGCTTCCTCCTTTTTTCTTTTCCCTCCCAGGTTGGATGCTGGACACAGCTGTAATGCCAGTGCCAGTGCAGTCTGTTTCTTATTCCTCCAGCTTACTGGAATGATCCATGGAATTTCATCCATTTTCCTACCTGTGCCCTAGCTATGTGCTGATCCAGCCAGCATTCCAGCTTGATCTGGGGGAGGCAAATGGATTTAATTGCCAGAAAGCAGAGGTGTATTTTGAGTCCCATGACTTGAGGCTGTTCTGTGACTATTATGAAGTTTGCAGCTGGGCTCCTGACTCTTTCCTGTCCTCTTTAAACATCTCCTACTTTGACTCATTTGATGAAGCTCATTCCTGGCTGGCTTTCCATCAGGAAAAACCCCACTCCCAAAGGCCCCACTGCTTTTGCAGCATGCAGCCTAAAAGAGAACCTCAGCAAAGGGAAATGTAACCCACAATGGGAAATGAAACAGAAATGTGTATTTTATTCTTGATACTCTCTACTCATGTGGCTTCTCCTGTCATTTCTTAATGCTGCTTTTGTTTTAAACTACCTTCCTCCCCACGACAGCTTCAGCAACAGAGAGGTCTCCTCACACTCAGCTGCTTTGAGACTGATGAGAAGCAGAAGCTGGAAGGGAATGAAGCTGCAGCACCTTCCTGCACAAGGTCAAAGCCAATCCTGTATTGTAAGACAAACTTTGGGATCGTTAAAGAAGACACAAAGCAAAGATATACTCCATAAAACATTAATATTTTAATGAAAAATCTTAGCTTCATGTTTCTATCCAAAGACACTCAAAACTAGTTTTTCTTCCCCCTTAATTTTGACCTCTAATGGGACCAATTTGGAGATTTTTTTTTTTTTTTGCATTTTAGAACATTTTTTTTAAAGATTAAACAACCAGGCTAGCAAAAAGGTACCCAATACATACTTTTCTTATATCAAACAAGCTAGTATTTCAATACAATGTAACTATACAGAATATATACATTACACAGTATGATCACAAAGCAAACACTACAGGCTCAGAACAGATCTGAAAAAACATGATATTCACATTGATTACAATAACTCTAAAAATGATTGTAACGTTGAAACGGGCACTTAGTTTACAAAAAAAGTCACAAAAATATATATAGCCACCAAGAACTATGGTTCCTGAAAAATACTAATAGCCAGATAGTATTATATAAAATGTGAAGTGTATTTAAACATCGTTTACATTAAAAAACAAAACCCAAACCAAAAAACAAGTCTGTTAAAGTCAAGAAACATGCCAAGTAATCTAGCTGGGGCCAGCAGCAACAAGAGAAGCTGTACTGTGGATGAGATGACAACTGGATATACAGCTGGTGACCAGAGACTGGCACAGTTAAAGGGGTTTCACTGTTACTAAAATGCACAAAGAAGCCCAACAATATAATTTAATTCACATTTTTTTTTCCCTCCAGCTTATTCTTTTCCTCTTCAAGGGTTCTCACCATAGGGCAGCACCTAGAGTGAAGGCACTGCAGGAACAGGGCAAAGAAGCTGTCCAAGAACTTGGTGTAGCCAGGGCTGAAAGTCAGAATATCCAAAGCATGCAGCAGCTAAAGAGATGGTTAAACAAAAATCACTCTTCTGGGGACTCCAGCAACCTCAGGAAGACTGCAGGTACAGTTGCCACACAGGCTGGCAGCACCAGAAACCTATTTTTTATGATACTTTTTTGTTTGGTTTTTTTTTTTAGTGCAACCAGGTTTGTAGTTGAGACCTGTGGGGCACTGAATTACTGTGATAGCACACGTTGAGTTAATAAAAACCCAGAGCAGTAAGTACTGTTGCATTAAAAAAAAAAATCACATTTGGTTGGGTTTTTTTTTTTATGGTACATTTCCTCTAACATTTTGACTCTATTTACCAGGGACCTCTGATGTGGCTGAGGCACCGTGTGGCCTTGGAACCCTCTTCTCTGTCATCAAGATGCTATGGAATTTATTATGTCCATCCTTGGAGGTGAAAACCCTCCAAAACTGGGTCTCACCTGCTAAGCAAAACTCAAAATCTGAATGAAAATTAGCTCTTTTCCATATTCTGATGGTGTGGGAGTTGCAATGGATCCAGGAGCAACAGGTGCTCCCCCATCTGCATTCTCTCCATCCCTGCAGGGTGCACAAGGCTCCCCTCTGGTTTTGCATATCAAATATTTCTTGGTTGGTCTCAGGGAGACCCTGGGAATGCTCTCAGTGCTCTTACATCCTGGGGCTGGGGGGGGAAAGCCAGCAACCAAGAAGTAACTCAAGCCCTCATATAAAAACTTAAAAACAATAACATTTTATCCCGGAAGGGACATATAGGGATCCTAGTCTTAGAAAATATATTTTACTGCATTGGCAGCTATTAACTTTTTAAAAAAGTTTAAATTCACACCTTTTAGACTCAAGATACATGTGAACCCAGAACCATTTACAAGGACCTAGCCTGCTAATCTCTCAGTATGAGAGACCTGAGCATTGCATCTGCGAGCCTGACAAGTGAGCTCAGACTGTGGCAGGACAGCCAAGTCACCAGGAAAAACACCTCTTCTCTCCTGTGGTCCCAGAACAGTGACAAACACTCTCACTTCTGACAAGGAGTTTTTTAAAGTTTGCTGAACGTGCAGGCATCCCCAGAGATTCCCAGGGGAGTTGTGCTGTGTGTCTGCATCAATAAAAACAAATCAAACCCTTACAACTTGGCCAAATCTCCTGCACAGCTGAAACATTTCTCTTCTCCTCTTTTGTGGGGCTATGGAATTTCTTCCACCCTCCCAAAACACCGTGTGAAGTCAGAAAAAAAAAAACCCTATCCCTTCCTTTCCCATCAGAAACACTGCTCTACACAATATGCAAGGAGAAACAACCCTGCACAGACTCTGAGAACCTGGGTCCCTGGCATCCAGCAGAACCTTGCTAGTTCTGGGGTGGTGAAGGCACTCTGCTTGCAGAAGAAATGGGAAAGGAAAGGGTTTTCCACCGAGTGCAAAGATTGGTGCCACGGGGGAGAAGGAGAAGCAAAACCAAGAGATAAATCACTTTGGGAATGGGTTTGGAGATGATTTGCTTGACAAGGGAACTCCTCACACATGTAGGGTCATGCCTGTAGCTATTTGGTGGAAATTCTGAACAACTTGAAGGGGCAGGAAGATGGGGAAAGGTGGGAGCATCAATCAGGCTGGGTTACCTGGAGAAGGCTTGAAAGAGCTCCCAGCAAAGCTGCTGGTTAGGAGGGGGCAAAGAAACTGGAGCCAGAGTTTTGTTCAACAACTGAAATAAAAGAAATCTGATCTAACCTTATGAAAACTTTCTTATGGTGAAGAGTGGTCAAGCAGTGGGACAGGATTCCAGAGAAACTGGGGAGTCTCCACCTTTGGGGATATTCATGGACTGAGCCTCCTGTTCTTGCTGACTCTGCTTTGAGCATGGGGGTTGGATCAGATCAGCTCCAGAGCCCCTTTCCAGTCTCAGCTGTTCTGTGATCCCTGTCAAGCAGAAATATAAATGCAGACCAAATAGGGGATTGGTTGGTCAGTGGTTTTTTGGTGGGGGAGAAGAAAAAAAAAAAAAGAAAAAATAATAATGCAGTCCAGAGTTCAAAACTCCCTGATAATTTACTGAAATAAATCCATTTATTAGGTTTAATCCCAAGGGAAGTTTAAGGCAACTTTCTTCTAGCTTAGATCTATCTGGCTCAGTTTGGAATCTAAGCATATTAGCAACAGAGATTGTTTTAAGATGCACTGTGTTTTCACATCTCTGCTGTGAAAAACACCTGCATTTCAAAGAACTGAACACTTCCAACCAGTTAGGGAGGAGAAATGCAGTGGTATTTGTATTTAATTTGTGTTTACTTCCATGTAGAAAAGAGATAGTAGCAAGAAACAGTGACAAACAGGGAAATGAACAAGTAAAGACAACCCTGAAACAAGCAAAATCATCTAAGAACTCTGCTGTTCCTGCCTTAGAATCAGACTGAAAAGTGAGAAGTAAATGAAGATGTCACACAGAGATTACAGGGCTGAAGAGATAATGTGTGACACACCAAAATGAACAACAAACCCATGGAGTGCCTTGCACCAAGGTGTTAAGAGTTAAAAATGATTCTCATTTCTTTTCAAGGAAGAACAGATTAGAGCTACCAAATCTTCCAAATGTTTTCCTGCTTCTCTTTGGTATTCAGAAAGCAGTTTTTGCCTTCTGATACAAAATTTCAAGTCTTAAAGATCCAATAGCCAGACAGGTCTGTGCTATTTGAAGACCTCCTCACTAATTAGTTGTTTAGCAAAATACCTAATGGGTGAGAATGATCAGATTCTAACAGATTAGAGGACTTTTTAATACCTGAATCTCAAAGGATTCTCAGGTGCCTGCAAAGTGAAGTAAAACTTCTCTGAAAAACCAGAAAATTCTGGATTTTTTGATTTGCAGTGTCATAGCCCTATAATCCAGGATAAAGCTCAGCAGAAGGCATTGCCTTGTCTCACTGCCTTCCCAGAAATCCAAAGTGGGAGAGAACTGGTCTTTCAGTTCAGCCCAGCAGCAGGCACTGGGCCAATTCACAGTACAGCACCCTTAAAAAAAAGAATTTCTCCTTCAAGCCCTTTTAAGAAGACTGGCAAAGGCAGACACCCAGGTCTGAACTGCAGCAGAGAACTTGTTACCTTGGATCAAGTGGAGAAACTTCATTCCAGCAACATGGCAAGGCCTTAAATCCCAACTGTTTTCACTCTCTTTAACTAAAATGTGCGTTTTGAACCTAAAACACAGCTGAGAAAAAATGTTAAGAGCCACTGAAACCCTTTAAGCTCTTTCCAAAGGGCAAGAAACCTTTTTCCTGACAAAAGTTGGCTATTAGTAGAAACAACTCAGACCTACAGAGTATCAGAGCCACCTAAGATAACTGAATACAAATTGATCTTGCAGTATAATATGACTTTTGTGTCTCCTGTTTCCTCAGGAGCAACCTTTCTCTGCTGGTTTCATTTCCTCCTCATGTTTGCATGTTAAAAAAACCACCCAAAAATCCAGACAGAAAGCAGTAATTAAAAAAAAACAACCAGGATTCAAAACTAAGGGAATATATCATGCCTTTGAAATACTAAGATCAAGTAATACCAACTTGCTCAGCATGTCATCTGCTGGCAACAGGCATTTGGCATCCAACACTGAGTTAACTTCAGAAGCAATGAAAAAAAAATATTTCCAAACCCCACAAACCTCCTAATGTATTTCCTAATTGAGATTTCAAAGCAGCACTACAGCCCAAACAGCCTCACCAAAGCAAGACTCACTGCTCTGAATAATCCCCCCCTCCCCAAATTTGCAGCTTTTTCTAAATATGGAAAAATGAAATTGAAAATCTTTCAACTTATTGCTTTCTGGAGCTGTGTATGGAGCTGGAGTAATGGCCTTTAATAAACTGAGTTGGCAAGGATTTAAAATGTTTTGAAGCAGGAACAATTCATCACTGCTATATAGGCTTTTTGTAAACAACCCCCTGTTGGGTTAGAAAGTTGGCCTCTAAAGAGAAGAAATTGCTTGTTTTGTCCAAAACAGACCAATAAAAAATTCAGAAACTATACATGCAGATGCATAAACAAAAAAAATGTGCAATAATGCACAAAAGAGTTCCATTATTTCCCATCTGTAAACTCTCTCTAGCTAGCTTTTGGAGATTAATAAAAATACAATCTATAGGATTAGAGGGAAGTGACCAGAACTGCAAATAATCTGGTCAGGATTTAAGATTTTCAGTTTGGGAATACCTTCATTTTCCCACCAAAGATACAGTCATGAGATATTTGTCAGGCTTGCAGGGATATATCTTCTTCTATCATCCCCAACTCGTTATGCACCACTGGACTTTTCCTGACCACAGTTATTTCCATGCCTAACCTTAGATGGGCAAATCTGGACAGGCCTTTTGATCAAGATGTTTCTAAAAGGACTGGAATATAAGAAGTAGGAATATACCTGGCATGACATCACTTGGTTTGTCAAAACTGATTCATCTGAGATGAAAAGGGATGAGGTGTTTTGAAAAAGTGTGTGGCTGTTAAGTTTCAAAAATGCTTACCATTTCCAAGAAAAGGGTTACAGTAAGCTCTTTGAAAAACAGCAGGCACAGAGATGGGAAGTGTCATATTTTTTTATGCAGAAGATTAAAGCATCCACTCAAAACCAGTCAAAACTGTTCAATAATGATTTCCAATACATCGTTTTGTTTGTCATGGTAAAAAGGTTCCCTCTGATTTCTTTCCCTTAACCAGAGGGTCTGCAGAAGCACGAGAAACTTAATGAGCTGCTCTAACTGTGGAAGAAGAAATAGTTAAAGTGATCTGAATCAGTTGTTCTTCTTTAGAAGTGTATCACAGCTTCCATGATGTTCTGACAAGGTCTTTTTGTGCATTCAGTCTTAAATATTTTCACAGAAGTGATCATTCAGTCATGAAAAATAATGTAACATCTGTTGCAGTTTTCTGTTTAAAGCGTAGCTTACAAAGTAAAAAGGGAAAATCTCCCCCACTTTTTGTTAAAAAAAAAAAATTAAATTAAAATGTACAGGACCAAACACAGGCACTTTCCAAAGAACAAAAATGAAACCAAACCATGAATTATTCAATAGTGATAGATGACAGCTCCCCTTTGGGAGGGTCACCTGCTGTTGCCTCAGCAGTGGCATTAGTCTTTGGCTGCTCTGGCACATCTTCTTCCTTCTCTGCCAACCCACCCAGAGACCCCAAGGGGAAAGTGCTTTCACAATTCTGAGTTGAAGACACCTGTGAAATGACAGGCATTTGGACAGAAGAGTTGCTTTCAAAGCCATGCTCCCCTAGCTCATACTGCCCGAGGGTCTCTTCTTGTTCCTGGTTTAAGTAGTCCGGTACTAGGAAGTCACTAGAAGAAGGGCAAAGGACAGAAGAGAAATGTCATTTCTCACACAAACACACCCAGATCAGTTGCTTTGCAGCAGTTACAGCACACAAGCTACAGCCTGAAATGCACAGAGAACAAAGGTATTCATTTCACAGTGCCCCAGGACCATCCCAGTGACACACTTCACTAAGCACTATCACCTGGTTCTCATTTAAACACCCACAGAATGGATTCAAAGGCATCAATTTCCCAATTGCTCTGCATCCATATTTCCTGCACAGCACCTCCTGATAATTTAGATTCTATCACCTTGATGAGAATGGAAGTTAATGGCTGGAACATCATACGGCACTGAAAACCTCATTGGGAAAAAAATAAAGTAAAATAATAAAAAAAAAAAGGTGAGCACTCAACCTTCAAAAATTGGAACAAAAATGAGTTCAGTGCTGGCAAAAATGTGGGAGTTTTCCAGCATGGAGGTAAGATCCAGGCAAGGAAGAGCAGCAGGACAGGCTGGGAACAGAGGAGGAAGCAAGGAGGTGTAAGGAGGCTGCCAGAGCAGCCCAGTGGGGTTTTGTGATGTGCACACACACCCTGCTCCTGTGAGAAGAAGGGAATTGCAATTCCTTCCCTTTCAGTCCTTGCTGGACAACACTTCCAGATCTTCCTCTTTACCAACTGATGGCTGAGTGTATCCAAAGCAAATCATAGAATGTCAGGTTGGAAGGGACCTCAAGGATCATCTGGCCCAACCTTTCTGATGTTATTGTTCTCCAGCAGTATTTTCAGAGCAGGAATATACAACAAAATACATTTTCCTTGAAAATTTTCAGGACCAGACATGTAAATCCGTAATTGAGCCAAGTGTGTATGTGTATATATATATATATATATTTATATATGCATTTTTTTTTACATATATGCACACTGTATCCTTTATTTTCTTCTGGTAATGATCAATTTCAAAGCAGTCTTTCTCTTAAATGACAGCAGCATCCAGTGCTTCAAATCCAGATTCAAGCAACTCTGTAAAACTGAGGGTTTGTAAATCTAAGGCCCACAGACAGCTCTGATCACATCCTTTAATGTGCCTTTAATTTGAAGCCAACAATAAAGTGCTGGCCACAGCCATGGCACCATCCCTCAGAGTTTGTGCTCCAGTTCTGGCCCAAGTGCCAAGAACAAGATCTGCGTAAAGCCACAGAGCTGAAGCACTTGTACTTTTAAACAATATTCTGTTGGAAAAACACTGCCTGGCTTCCCTGCTTTGCTTGGCAATTTCTTCATTCTACAGCACTGCTCAGGCAACCAAACAGAACAAAATGCTGAAATGTTTTGGAGGGGAAAAAAAAGGTTTTGCTCTAGAAATCATGAGGGGTGGCACTGCAGATGCTGTGACACTGACACCACGTTTCTTCTGCAGTGCTAAGATGCAGTCACACACACACCAAACTCCACCCTCTCTCTAGATTTAAGGGCTCTGAGGTTTCCCTTTCTCCAATTTCCCTCACCACTTTCATATTTTTCTCTCTCAGATTCCAATGGTCACTGTTGCTGCTCTCATGAATTAAAACCCTTTGAAGAGGCTTTAGTGAGGTGCATGGCAGGTTCTGTGCAGCCTGGCAAACCAGAAATGTCCAACTGGCCCTTCCCATAGAAACCCTGGGAGTCTAAAATTCAGTAATGTGTTACCTAGGGAATGAAAAAAGAGAAGGTCTGGAGTCATGCAATCTTTCCACAACATCCACCATCAAGAAAGCACTTAAAATGAAGTCACAAGTCTGTTCCCTATGAAAGTGAACAGGCCAAGTGTCAGATTGTGACAGCAAATCATGGACAGAACTCCACAGACACTCCATGTAGCAAACTGTGGCTTAACACCACCAGCCTGACTGCAGAGACTGCTGGGGAGAGCAATGAAGTAGCTCAGGAGCAGCTCTGTGTGTCACTTGATTCCTCAGTGCCCTCCTCATATAGCAAGGGCAGCTCAGGTACAACAGAGTGGCACAAGGATGAATTTGACTGGAATTAGCTAGCAACCTGATGAGAGGCACAGCAGGCTGCCCTGAAAAGATGATTTAGGAAAAAAGAAAAAAAAAAGGAAAAAGGAAAAAAAGGAAAAGAAAAGAAAAAGGAAAAAAATTGGAAAAGGGAAAGAAAAATAAAATAAAAAGGAAAAAGAAGAAAAAGGAAGAAAAGAAAAAGGAAAAAAGAAAAAGAAAAAAAGAAAAAGGAAATGAAAAAGGAAAAGAAAAAGGAAAAGAAAAAGGAAAAGAAAAAGGAAAAGAAAAGAAATTGGAAAAGGGAAAGAAAAATAAAATAAAAAGGAAAAAAAAGAAAAAGGAAGAAAAGAAAAAGGAAAAAAGAAAAAGAAAAAAGAAAAAGGAAATGAAAAAGGAAAAGAAAAAGGAAAAGAAAAAGGAAAAGAAAAAGGAAAAGAAAAAGGAAAAAAAATGAAAAAGAAAAAGGAAAAAAGAGCAAGGAAAAAAGAAAAAGAAAGAAGGAAAAGGAAATAAATAAAAAGAAAAAGAAAAAGGGAAAGAAAAAGAAAAAATAAGAAGGAAAAAAATGAAAAAAAATGAAAAAAGAAAAGGAAAAAGAGAAAGAAAGGAAAAGGAAAAAAGAAAAACAAAAAAAGAAAAAGGGGAAGAAAAAGAGAAAGAAAATAGGAAAAAGAAAATAAAAAGAAAAAAATTAAGAGGAAAAAAAGGAAAAAAGAAAAAAGAGAAAAAGGAAAAGAAAAAGAAAAATAAAAAGGAAAAAAAAATAAAGAGAAAAAAGGAAAAAAGAAAAGAAAAAAAGGGAAGGGAAAAAAAGGGGAAAAAAAAGGACAAAAAAAGAGAAGGAAGAAAAAAAAAAACAAAACAAAAAACCAAGTTTCCCTGTTAGGTTTTTGCTGTGCACCTCACCTGCTCTGGAAGTAGTTTGCTAGCTCTGACGCTTCATGGTTCAAGCTCCTCAGGTGCACGATTAAATTCCCAGAGTTGGTGAACATGGCGCCGCAGGTTTTGCACTCGTAAATCCGCGGCTTGCGGATAATGTGCCGGGAAACCCGCATGTGGTGTTTGTATTCCCCGAAGGAAGTGAAAGTGGCACTACAGATCTGGCAGCGGAAACAGCGTTTACCTTCATGCTTCAGGCGATGCATCTTGAGGGAGTAAGCCCGGGTGAACTTTTTCCCGCAGCGGTCGCACTGAAAGGGTTTAATGCCTGAGGGGGGAGAGAGAGGAGGGGCAAAAAAAAAACAAAGAAAAAAACAAAACCAAAGGCTTCATCGGGTGGAATTGGAGGGGGAGTTCTGAGAGGAGGCAGAACAGAGCACGGAATGGTGGGGTAGGATTGAAAGGATTGGGGTAGAGTTGTTCAGAACTCGATTTCATTAAATGGTTTGGGGTGCAAGGGACTCAAAGCTCACTCAGTTAGAATCATAGAATTGGCTGGGTTGGAAGGGACCTCAGAGATCATCAAGTCCAACCCTTGATCCACTCCCCCCATGGTTCCCAGCCCATGGCACTCAGTGCCACATCCAGGCTCTTTGGAAAGATCTCCAGACACGGAGAATCCACTACTTCCCTGGGCAGCCCATTCCAATGCCTGATCACCCTCTCCAGAAAGAAATTCTTTCTCATCTCCAACCTAAACCTCCCCTGGCACAACTTGAGATCCTGCCCTCTTGTCTTGCTGAGAGTTGCCTGGGAAAAGAGCCCAACCCCCCCCTGGCTCCAACCTCCTTTCAGGGAGTTGGAGAGAGTGATGAGGTCTCCCCTGAGCCTCCTCTTCTCCAGCCTCAACACCCCCAGCTCCCTCAGCCTCTCCTCATAGGATCTGTGCTGGATCCCTTCACCAGCCCAGTTGCCCTAAATGGTGGGGTAGGATTGAAAGGATTGGGGTAGAGTTGCTCAGAACCTGATTTCATTAAATGGTTTGGGGTGGAAGGGACTCAAAGCTCACCCAGTTCCCACCTCCTGTATGGGCAGGGACACCTCCCACCAGCATGGGTTGCTCCAAGCCCATCCAACCTGACCCTCAATGCTTCCAGGGATGGAGCAGCCACAACTTCCCTGGGAAACCTGAGCCAGAGTCTGACCACCCTCAAAGTGAAGACCTAGTGTCCAACCTAAATCTCTCCTTTTCCATCACAGAATCCCAAAATGTTTAGGGTTGGAAGAATTAAAGGATTTCTTCCTAGTGCCCAACCTAAATCTCTTCAATCCCAGAATGTTTTAGGTTGGAAGAACTGAAGAATTTCTTCCTAATGTCCAACCTAAATCTCTTCACTCACAGAATCCCAGAATATTTTAGGTTGGAAGAGACTTCCAAGACCACCCAGTCCAACCTCTGGTTAACACCACACTCAACTCCTAACCCATGTCCTTAAGGACCAGGTCCAAATGCCCTTTAAATGCCTCCAGGCATGGTGACTCCACCACTGTCCTGGGCCATCCCAGTGCCTGACAACCCTCCTAATATCCATCCTAAACCTCCCCTGGCACAGCTTCCATCCCTTTCATCTGGTCCTTTCACAGTTTACTAAGAAGAGGCTTCTTCCCTCCTTGCTCCAACCTCCCTTGAGGCAGCTGAAGAACGCTCTAAGGTCTCCTCTCAGCCTCATCTTCTCCATATAAGTTTTAACCCATTACTCCTTGTTCTCCCACTACAACCCCGTGTCAAAAGGGGGGTGTCACCCCCTCCCCCAGCTTTTAGCCCCTTTTTTTTTAACTTTCCTATTGGAAAGTTGCTCTGAGGTCACTTGGGAGCCTCTTTTCTAGGCTGAACAACCACAACTTCTTCAGCCTGGCTTCCCAGGGAGGTGCTCCAGCCCTCTGAAAGCCAACAGATTTCATCCCCATAGATCTCATCCCAATAGACCTCATCCCAATGGGACCTGTCCCTCACACACCTCTTCTCCCCCCCAGCTCCAAATGATCTGAAGCCTCCATGCATCACACCAGGGTTCAGCTCCCAGAGCTGCAGCCAAACAGTCCCCACTGCAGCACTCATCTCAAACCATCCTTCAACTCCTTTGATCTTGGGAGATTCTCGTGCCAGACTGGTTCTCAACAATGCAATTATCAGCCTGCCCTTAATTGCAACATCTTTTCCTGGCTGCCTTAGGCCTCAGAGCAGTGTTGTGTGTGACCACGGATGCCCCTGTCATGCAGCAGGAATGGTGATGGAAAAGTGAAGCAGCAGCCTTTGTACTGCCTGGGAACCTTTCTATACAATAATCTTCAGTGGCTCTGAGTGACAGGCAGCTCTCTGAGACAGTTTAGGTTCATGCCACTCATTTTTTCCCCCTCCTATTAATTTAGAAATTCTGTTACTAGCTCATTTTTCATTTATTACAGCCATTAATAAACCCTTCAAACACAGGAGTGCTGCCACATGTTGCAGTGAGCACATGATCACACCCAAACACAACTATTACAACATAAAGGACTGAATCACCAAAAGTTAAGTTTGAATAACAAGTCTCAACTCCAGAAAGTGTGGAAAATCCAAACATGAGGCCAAGAATCTGGAATCTGGAGCTCTACTCATAATAGGGCTGTCAAGGAATAAAAAAGGTTTTTTCAGAAGGCTGAATGTGCATCAGTCCAGGCTGTTAATTCCAGCAGGCTTTCAATCTGCTTCCCTTAGGTTCAAAGCAGGAGCTGAACTTTTAATTGGGGCTTTTATACAGAGAAAGCTGTAGTTAAGGTTACACTCCAACTCCTTGTGAAGCATGTGAAAACAAGTTAATATACTGGGATATTGTGGAGCTGAAACTTTTCATGCTTTTGTCCTGGCTAAGGGCATCTAATTCCTCTGATAGTCTGAGGAAAATCTCTTCAGCCATTTTGCTTCTGTGAAAACATTTTCAAGGTTTAAAAGTTCTGAGAGTCTCTTTTGCATGCTAATTATCCTAAAACAGCTATGCAAATCTCTCTCCCAGCTTTGCCCAGGGGTTGCCAGTCCACAGGGCAGCCAGAGATGCTGTTGCTGAAGCCTGCCTGCTGTCACTGAAGACTTTAGCAAAGCCCTGGCTTGGGCTCATTTTCACCTGAGATGCTCACCAAATCTGCTTTTTAAAATATTAAATGCAGATTATTACCACTGGGCTAAACACAATATGGTCATTTTGCCTGAAGGGATTTGACAAGTAATTGCTGACAGGGAGAAAACCTAAACTTTGACAATTGTGTTTGCTCTGCCCCAAAACGGTGCAGCATCTGCCTGCAGTTTAGAGTCAAGCTCAAACCAGGAGATGCCTCACCACTGGGCTTAGTGTTCAAGTGCAGTAACCCTCTGATATTCCCTTCATTCACTAAAATATCAGTGCTGTTGCCAGATAATGCTGACAAGCCTTGAGAAACACTGACAGCAAAGACATTAGGAGTTATACTTGAGGCAGAAATCAAAATGAATGCAACAAGTTGGGAATCAATTCTCACTGGAGGCATTCAACAAATCTTTTGCCACCTGCACAATCTGTAGCAGCTAAATTGATTGGGAAACCCATCCAGTTGTCCTGCCATGCTCCAAAAATTCCTAGATCCAAGGGCACACAACATTCTTCAGTGCAGGGATTTAAGACAGGTAATATTTTCTTATGGCTGCAAGTCTCCTCCAAAACACAGCAGACAGTTACAACGGGGAAGAGGAAAAATGTCAACGTGTATCATTTCTTTTGTATACTAAAAAAACCCTGAAGCACACTTCATTCCAAACCTTTCTCGTGAAAATTACTAATTCTGATGAGTTTCAGGCAAGCGGAGTTTTTTTCTGAGTCCACACAATCCTTGATCACCCCTGAGCAGAGCCATCAGTCAGGTCTGATGCCTCGAAACTGGCATTCACCATCTGTGCCTCTACCCACCCTTTCTGAAATTAATTTTCAAGAGCTTGCCAGGTGGTTAAAAAAAAGGAGAATTGTGAGTCTATAAAGGAGTAATTCTTGGGAAGAGGGGGGTTTCTTACCTGAGTGGATAAGCATGTGTTGTTTTAAGTTCTGAATGCGGGTGAAGCGGACCCCACAGGTTGGGCACTGGAAAGGTCTGTCTGGACCATTGGGGCTGGGTCTCTCTGTGCTGCTGGTAGAAGGAGCAATGTAGAGTTGGTAGGGATACTGAACGTTCTCCAAACTACAAAGGAAAAAGTCACTGATTTACAAGCAAGCTAGTGGGAAAAAAAACCAACAAACAACAAACCAAACCAAAATGCCCACAGAAAGCTGAAGCTTGAAGGTATTTATCAGAGAAGAAAAAGATTCGCTGTTGAGATCTGTGTGCTGGAAATCTCTGCCTCTCCAGCAATAGCTCTGCTCTGAATTTGTACATCTGGACTTTGCACATCTGAACAAACCCAGAGAATAATCTGACTTCTGTTTTCACCAGGTCTGAGGCCCAGCTGCAAACTGAGTTTTGTTGCCCGGGCACAGGTGTTTTCTCAAGCAGATCGATGGTTCCCAATCAGCACAACAGCCCCTGAGGAAGAATGTCAAGAGCTGAGCTGATAGGAAATCAAAGAGGTATTTTGCAGCTTCAGTGATGTTTACAAAGGCAATGAAAGCCTATTCCTCATATAATGCTTTTGATTGGAAGGGTTCTTAGAGAAAGTTTTCATTTCAGTCATTTTATTAATTTTCTAGCCAAGCTGAATGAACACATATTAATATCTCCAATTCTAGATTTCTAAGTTGAAACTATTAATCAATACTTGCATCTTGTCTGATACATTCAGCTCTGTGAGGATAGCTCGAGTGCTGTGTTTAAAAACCAGCACACAAACTATAATAAAGGAACAATTTAACTTCCAAAGTAATTTATTTCAAACTGACTAATTGCTCCTCCTCAGCCTCTGGCTGCAAACTGTTGAAGGGAACTGTAGTTTTATTATCTGAGTCCTGTGGCAAGGAATCTGCTTTGCTGAAGGGCACCTGAAATAAAAACAAATCTGCTGGGAGAAACACAATAACAATAGGTGTAGGTATTTACCTGGGGTTTCCCTTTCCTGAGCATTAGGATCTGTATTTTGGGTGGAAACAGACATTTCAGCTTGCTCACAGCCTGATGGCAGATCTGATGTCAGTGGCAGCAGGGAACTGCTCTGCCCCCTGAATATTTCACAGCCAGAATGATGCAATTTTTAACCCACATTGCTGGTTTCAAGGTTAGGCTGAATTTGTGGGCTTTGAATGCTTGCAGGAATGAGCTCAGAGTTTGCACAAATCCATTTTCCTATGGAGCACACAAAGCCCCTCAGACCAGGTGAGCAGGGGAGGGTAAGAACTGGAATCTCCTCTTTAAAATCAACAACTTCAATGTCTTTATCCACTCAGGAAATGGATGTCAATACAATGTGAGAGATGCCTGTCTGAATTCTGAGTTCAGTGGGAAAAGTTCTGGCTGTAAAATTTATCAGGGGAAAGAGAACACCAGGTATGTCTCCACACACACAAGATAAAAGAGATTTCTGTAGGAGTTTAGTACTAATCAGCCTGTAAAACCCAGGAGGATTTCTGGTCTCACATGGAACTGGGATAATATTTGCTCCGAGGAAGAAATTTTATTGTCCTTCACTTCTTTTTATACACAGTAGGGTCCTAGAGAGCTGCAGAGAAGATAGATGCTGACAGACTTGTTGATGTTTGCTAAAGGGAACATTTGCAAGAGAATGGATCATACCCTGGGCCTGGCAGGATGTAGTTCACTGCCACTTATGGGTCAAAAAAAGCCAACTGATGGCTCACTGAATGCACTTGAAATGAAATGAGGGTATTTTAAAACACTGGTTCTGATTTGTCTAACCAAATTTCAGGCAAACTCTGGCACTTCTGTTCCTCTTTGTGAGCAGATCAGTAGATAAAGGAGAGATTTTACTCTACTCAGATCTGGAAACACTGGTTTTGTCCCTGGAGTTGGTATGACCATAAGCTTTCGACTTCAACACAAACAGGTCTGTTATCCAGAGATATATTTAAAAAATAATAGTTCAAAAAGGACAATACTGCAGAAAAAGCATAAGGCAGAGAAGCCCAGCTGTCACAACAACCCAATAATCAAGTAGCCAAACTGCTCTGGGCTCAGGATGGACAACTTCCCCCTCATCTGGTATTTGACAAATGTCACACTGTCTGGCTAAGGGGCAAATCCCTTCCTTGTGCTCAGCCAGCTGGAGAATTCACAATTAAAATTGTCACAGCTATGTGGCAACACAAGTGACAGCTGCAATGCTGGGGTGAAAACAAAAAAAAGAAGAAGGGTGACTGTCTGGGCAGCAAGAACTCCTCCTGCTCTTAGCTGTACATACATACCAACACACAGAGAGTGCTCAAATAAGAATTGCAGATTGGGGTTTTTTTGTAAGAACATTTAACTTGCTTTATGGAGAAGCTCATCCTCTGGTAACACATTTCTTAAGTCCTCCCTCCTTCATTTCTGTGTTGGGGGATTGTCAGGAGTGCACCCTGCTCCTAGAGTTTCATAGGGAGGCACTAAAACTAGGGCAGAAATTAGGAGTCACAGCCCTCCTTTAGTTTCCAGCTTTCTTGGGCTAGCTCACCCTTGGAGACCGCACTGGTGCCAGCTTCTCTGTCAATGAAACAGGAAGCAGTGCTTCAGGGGCAAACTCCTGAGAAGAAATTTAAAATAAAGTTTGTTTTTTAAAGCAGATACAAGAGGAATTACAAGGCTCTCCAGCTACCAGTGACTGGCATCACTTTTTCCATCCTTACACTGCAAGCAGTCTGAAGTACCTACTGGTGACACAAGTGCAGGCCTCAGCACTGTAATGAAGAAATTACACTGGAAACACAACCATGATTTTCTCTCCCCTGCTTAAATTTTCATGACTTGCAATTAGTCATAAACGGGGCATTTAGCAGTTGAGATTTGTCTAACACCTCAGAGAATTTCTGTACCAGTGAGTTAAAGAGAGAGGTTTAAAATGCTTTCACTGAGATGCTAAAATATTCCACTTGCAATTCTTTCTGCCTTTCACTGAGAGATTACAGACATGTTTAACTATGTAGACCTAAACTCTGACAAATGTGAATGCCAGAATGCTCACTGAGCCTGGAAATGTTCTCTATTTGTAAATAACAATTATTTTTAAAAAGTGGAGGTTGTCACTGGGTTGGATCAGAGAGATTTTTCACAACTGAGCCTTTGCAACTCCTTTTGAAATGTGGCCATGAGCTGATGCAGAGACTGTTAAACCACCTGAGGCTGAGTTACAGATCTGTGCTAAAAAAGTATCTTGCAATCCAACCCTGAATATCAAAGAATATTGCAGCCTTCACTGTGGAACAGTAGCTTGAGATCTAACAGATTCCTGTGTGCCTATTAAGCTGACAACACTTCCACGTGACCTCCTGTTTCTGAAACTCTGGTTAGTGAGGAGGACCAATTAGTGGCATTAATCATTGAACACAGACATTGAAAAGATATCTTAAGTTTTTTGAAATTGTCTCCTTCAGACAGACAAGTCTTCTGCTTTGTTTGAGGATTAGAAATACATAAATACATTTGCATTGTCTGCTCACAACTGATTTTGACATTTGGACAATCTCTGAGCTTAAACAAAAGGTGCATTAATAAAAAAAAATTTTAGATTTCTTAAGAAATCTAAGATTCCTTCCATAAGATTTCTTGCTTGGCTTTTCATTTGATTCAGCTGGAAGTAAATGTTTGATTTGATTCAGATTTCTGCACTGCTTTGTAGACGTCTGGGTGCCCAAACTGCTGTGCAGGGCATGACAGATCATATTTATTTCCTGAAGGGCCCATCTCAACCTTCACATGGGAACTGAAAAGCCCAGTGCCTGAAGGGCTGTCACAGCACTGTCCCCTCCTGACAGGTGTGTACACACTCCCATGTGAAAGGAAACTTTTTAAGACTTGAAAGCACCATGTTACACATTTACTGGTTCAGGGAGTAAGTACAGTCCTGGCATTTTCCTTTGAATTTCTAAGATAAAGCACGTGGTAGAATGTTTTAGTTCTGGAGTCTAAAATTCTCATAAATTCCCATAACTATTTGTTCCCTTATTGTTGTATAAACAATGTGCAAATTCTAGTTCATTTTTGCTGATGCTTCTGTTACTCTGAGACTAATTATTTTCCAGCTCAGACATAAAGTAAGGCAAGTATTCTTTCCTTCTCTGCATGGCAGAGAACATTTACAAGGAATTTTCAGTGCTTCAAAAGGATTTGATGTGTTTTGTGCTTTCTCTACTGAAGCTCTGCAATTTTATGGGAAATTTATTAAGTAATCCACTGTTGAAAATACTTCTGCCACTTGACTTTAGAATTATAGCTTTAAAACCCTGGTTTAGTTCTAAATGCAACACGTGCTCCTGCCATCAATCCAAACCCAAAGTGCTGGCTTTTATTTTTACACTGAGGTTTGTTAGCAGATAAAATCTTCCCTGTCATCGACAAAACCTAGGCAGCTATTTTCCCTGCAGATTTAATCCTTCAATGGGCCAGGTTTGAGATGGAAGTAGCAGGGAAGGTTTTATGAGCTATGAAAATCCAGTTCTGGATGGTTATCTCTCCAGGGAGTTTCACTTGACACAGTTTCTGCAACAACTCCCAAAGGTTTTTTACTTCTTCCTCAGACCCACTTGCTTAACAAAACACCCAAAAAAAGATGGCTTGTCAATACTGTGCACATTTTTGCTTAGAAAGGGAACAGTCAGCTCAATGTCCTGCTTGACACAGAGCACAAAAGCCAAGCAATGGCAGTCAAAGGAGCTGAGTGTACCCTTTGTGTGCCACTTGCAGGTACACCACGTGGCTCCAGCAGTACCCCAATACATCCTGGCCAAACAGACCCATTTTTAGTTGTTCTGCCTTCTCTGCCAGCTTTCCCCTGTAAGGGATTCTTTTAATAAATCACTCATGCCAGCACAGCAAAGGGCCACTAAATATTTACAGTAAGTGACAGCATCTTTGGTAAGAAGCTACAGGCAGAAAGGTTGGGAGACAAAGACTTAAGGCTGCTCTGCCTGCTCTGGGGCTTATGGCAACAGCAAAGCCTGGTGAAGGCAAGACTAGGTACTTGTTTTATTTCATTGCTTTTTTGTCCTTACATCAGCTTTAGCACGCATGTAGCTACCAAACCTGTTTCCCAGTCAAGAGGTTTTTCAAAAAAATGTGTTAAAAAGAGCAGTGATGAAGAAAGAGTAAAAACATGAATACCTTTCTTCACCAGTGCTGCCTGGCAATAGACAGGAAGTGAAAAATAACAAGTAAGCAAATTCTGACTTTCATCACCTACATCTTTCTAAAGCATCTGCTCCTTCAGGCACTGATTGTACTTTGATCAACACAGAGAGGGAGATGTAGGAACAAGGAAACAGTCTGGGATTAAGGCTGGGGAGGTTAATTACAGCACAGCACTTGCTGCAGAGCAGTCTGCACACTGAGTAGGTACATACCGATCATCATCGTCTGCGTGAGCGTTAGTGCCAGAGGTGCTTTGGAGTGTGGGCAATCCCTCTGTAACCCCCTCATCTATTGAGCCTAGGCAAAGAAAAAAGGGCAATTTAATGCAAGTAAAGGTTCAGGAAAGGTTGGGGAGGGGAGAAGGGAAAGACACATCAAGCTTGAATTCCCAAAACTCTGACAGGCGCTGCTTACTGGGTGATCCCGCACTAAAACTGTCTTGGGAAAATCCTTCACAAGTGCCAAAAATGCCACATCCCTGCCCAAGTTCCCCTCTGCCCAGATTTTCTACTAAATGGACAACTCTACCAAGGGCACACCTGGAAAATGGAAAGAATCTGTGTGGAATACAGGCAGAGTTTTCAAAACACATCCAGCAGTGGTGCTGTAAATGCCACCTTTCAGCTGCAGGCACTGTTTCATCAGGCTCCAAGACTTGTTGAGCAATTAAAGAGTTCAGTCCTGCTCCACTCCACAGCTTTTGTGCTCTAGATCTTCCACATCTCTCTCCTCACTGATATTACCTTCATTTATAAGGTAATATCTGAGGTATAAGGTAATATCTGTAATGCTGAGACAGGAGGAGCCCTCTGAATAATCAGAAATGCACCACAGAAGAGGCCAAACTCCAAACACATCCCTGTGTAGGAGAAACTTGGAGACACAAAACCATTCCAAAGCTTTGTCTGGTGCACAAACAATCAGGAAAATGCAGCTCAAGTGGGCTCTGGAAACTGAATTTAAGGTAAATGCAGCTCTAAAGCTGAACTAGGACTTGATTCACCTCCTGTGTCTGTTGCTCCCTCATTACTTCTTGGAGTCTGGCACTCACTCCCTGTTCAGGGGTATTAAGCAAGTTTTTTTTGCCTGATAAGAGGGAGAAAAGTTGGCAAGTACAGAACTAGGCTCAGAGAAGTTCTGAGTTTAGTTCTAAACTCAGGTGCTTGCACCTCACCAAGCACATGAAGCTCAGGACAGAGTGAGGAGATGCTCTTGTTGCCATGGCAAAAATAATTCTGCTTTCTAAGAGAGTGGAATAGGAGCAACCTGAATGTGGGAGCACACAGTAGGAAAATCCAGGAGCATCAGGTCTACAATGACAAGTGTCAGAGCAAATGGGAAACCAAAGAGAAGGAATAAAGACATGGAAAGAGAGGCAGAAAATGTTCTTGTTTTGTCAAAAGGAAGGAGAACAGTCTCCAAACCAGGCTGTCCCTGTAAAGGGCAGGATGTTCTACAAAACCTTTCTGAAGTGGAAGACGAAGAAGTCTTCATGTTATGGGGCCAGGGATGGGAGGAAACTAGCATCTCCAGCATTTTCAAACTAACACCAGAAGACTCAAAATTGATAATTTTGTTAGGAGCTGGCAAACTATGTTGGGGAAATTCAGCAACTCTGCAATCTATAAAGCCATGAAAGTTAATCCCATTTTTTTGATTTATCCTTTCTCGTGAAATACTTAACTGAAAGTCTGCTGAAAAATAAGCCCAGATTGTCTTAGGTTTAATTTTATGCCCTCACCTCTCAAATGGAAACAGTGTTAATGAGTTATGAAAATATCTTCTCAGACACAGTTATTGTTGTAATCATAATGACTTATTTATCAAGGCCCTGCTCCACGTCTCCTTCCATATTTTAAAGTGCTTCAAAATATAATAAATTGCAAATGAACAATTCTGGAAATTGCCTGAAGACTGAATAAAAGCTTTTTACAATATCAAAAGGAGAGGCAGGGCTGCTTTTATAAATGCACTATAAAACACTGAGATAAATACATGCAATTATAGGAGGAAAATATGTTCAGGGAAGAGAAAGCTGTACTTTAACATATCTTGCTGCTTCCATTTACTGTTCTTATATTGCTGCATAAGGAAATACATCTTTGGGAGGTAAAAAAAGTGCTTGCTAGCTACAAAGCAAGCCTTATCATGTACTAGGTAGGTGTGAGCTGTGCTAAGAAGCATGACCACTGCTTCTCTTTAGAGCAAAATGTGCATAAAAACTATTTTGAGGACAGTTACTAACACTATGCAGACCACTAAGTGTTGATTCAAACATATTCAAGGACAAAGAACAGATTTGGGGTTACCACTGATTTTTTTTTCCCTCTCTGTAATCATTTGAAGGAAGAACATGTATCAATATCTGGAAGAACAGACATTAAAGTTTCAACATTATAATCACTAATGCCCCAGACACTCTGCCCTGTGCTGTACAAATGATCAGGTACATGACCTCAGTGCTACAAAACCCTGAACAGGAAACAGAAAATGGAAAACTTGCCCCAAAATGTCATGTGCTTTCAACACTGGTAACTTCTGAGGGCAGATGTGCCAAGTGGCTTCTCAACAGAAATCACCTGGGCAGGAATAGAATTCAGTAAGGTCTCAGTAAACCTGGCTGGTGGAGTGAGTTTCAAAGTAACTTTTGTTTAACACTCTCTTAGAAAAGGAGATTTATAGCATTGGGGGCACCTCCCCCCCTGCAATTCAATCCCAGTCTCACACTCTCACAGCCCTTTCATTTAAGCAACTTCTGACCAGCTTTTTCTGGTATTTCTAACTCTTAAGAGTTTCTTCAATTTCTTCATCTAAGTTGCTTGGGCATGAAGTTTATACTTGGTAAAACTACCTCCTTTCATTTGATATTTTAAAGTTTCTCTAATAATTATTTCTACTGGTTCTATTTTGTCTCTGCTGGTACATTTACACTGATGACATCATTTGCATCTCCTCTCCTATGGCCCTAGCAAGGCCTTTCCTAATTTTCTACTCCCATGAGTTAAAACCTGAGTCAAACTCAACCTGTTCTTGAACAAGAACAGCTTTTCCTGGGGACTACCCAGCAAACAAATTGTTACTATCAGTTTTCAATCTATTTTGGCAAACCAGCTTGAAGGATTTGTATTTGAACTGATACTACCCCTGCTTCCCACAAAAGGTAAACAGTCTTGTCTCCAGCAAATAGAACAATAGAAAAAACATTAGGGATCTAAAATATCAACACACGAGCTACACAAACACAAAACCACCAATGTGAAGTGTTGAAAGGTGTGAAAAATGGAAAATATTTTCATTTCTTTTCAGTGATTATTACCTGAATAGTTTAACAGTGATTCTATATTGCAACTCTGGAATGGTCAGCCTGACCTAGCACTCACTTTCTGCAGAGAAGTCCCAGTGTTACACTGACCAAACCAAACAAATAATGCAGGCTATTAGGTCTAAATTATTGACTTTGTTGTAGTTTATTTATTTAAGTAACTGCAGCAGTCTTTCCTTGAATGAAGCAGACCTTAACCATTCCCAGGGCTTGCCAACAGAACAGGTTTTATTAAAAGTCTTTCAGTAAACAAACATAGTGACCAAACATAGGTCAAGCACTTAAGCAAAAGCAGAATAGCTGTCAGAGGCAAAAATTTGCTAATAAACTGGAACTATTGCAAAACCCCTATCTTCTGACTTAACTAAAAGCCAGACAACGTATCCTGTGCAAAGAAGGAAACAAAGATTGCTATAGTAACCTTAAAGTATTAGCTACTATTAAACAACAGCCCCCTAGAAAAACCCAAAACTGGCTTCAAATTGTCTTGCACGGAAAAATTAAAAAAAAAAGTTTTTCTCAGCAGTTGGCAGTATTTGAAGAAGCAACAGGAGAACTAAATCCTGCAGAAATGGAAAAGAGTCTCAGTATTATGACTGTGTGGTTTTGCTTTTTTCTGGGGCATTAGGATGACAGTGTTCCACCACTCATTCTGCAAATCTTACAAAGGCTCTCTGTTGAGATGAGACCAGATTTTATGTCTCCCTCTATCCTTCTGTGGCTGCAGACACAAGTCTTTCAAGCCTGGTGTTGCAGCTCAGCTGAGATCATGCCCAAACTGAGAATAATTTAGAATTATTTCCCCCACTCAAGCAACCAGAGGTAAAAAGGGTTTATCAATCCCTCTGGAGTAAGGGTGTCCATCAAGGCTTACCTTTCTTAGATGCCTTCTGCAACGGTCTTTAAAGAGTTCCAAGTTCCATGGCCTCATCAAGGTTTATTTGCAACATTTCATAAAACCGGGAACAAACCGCAAGTTTCCCAAAAGGAAAAGATGAGAATAAACAACCCCAAGGGACACAGACTTCCTCCAGTAAAATCCCAAGTGCACACGTGCCTACGGGGAGCTACACCTAACCCCAGAGAACAGCCATACCTATGGAGGAAGACTGTGGGCTGATCAGGAGATCCTCCTGCACTTGCTCGCTTCCCGGGACCGTCTGCTGATCACTCAGGGAGCTCTGGGAGGCGCTCACGGGCTGCGAGACTTCCTCGTGAACCTCCTCGTCGCTCAACCTCTCCACTTTGACACGGACATCCTCTTCGATCACCAGGGGGGAGCTGGCTTTGGTGCTCTCACACGCCACGTACTCAGCAAGCCTCCTGTTGGACTCAGAGGGCCCAGGCATTTCCAAAGTCCTAGAGTTCTCCGCCTGCTTCGCCTTCTCCGATTGAAGCCTCCGATCGATTCCGAAGGGAAAAGTCCAGGGAAAAGCTAAGGAGGAGTCCACGGGCTGATTTCTGGACTCAGGGTAAGAAGCTGAAGGGTTCAACACTTGGGGGGAGCTCGTTTGTGTGTTACATTTGAGGGGGCTCTCGGGAGACATCACGATGTAGCTCTTACGCTTCCGCCGCGACTCCCGGCAGACGGGAATGGTTCTTTCCACCACACTGCACTCGGAAGACACCGGGGAGAGGCTGCCATCCCGAGAGGTGAAATTGCAGTTGGTGCTGTTCTCCTGCCCGGCATCCAGCACCTTCTCCTGCTGGCTGTTGGGCGTGTTCCACAAAATGCTGGATTTCATGAACTCCGAGCAGGTGCTCGCCACGCTGAACATCTGCATGTAGCTGGCGGCAGCCAGGACGTCGATGATGTTCTCGGTGTTGATGGAGAGCGTGGCGGTGTAAGCGTACTCCAGCAGAGGTATAAATCCTGTCACTGTCACGTGGTGCAGGTCCAAGACACTCTTGCTCTCATCTTCTGCTTGGCCGACGAGTTTGGAGCGGAAGAAGTCGCTGCAGGCTGCCAGAACCACCTTGTGAGCCCTGAAGATTTTGTCCTGGACGCGGATGGTAATGTCGCAGAAGTGTCCGTCGTTGCGGAGCATGTTGAGCTTCCCCAGCATCTCCTGACTGTGAGCAGGGGAATTATGAGTGAATGTTTTAACACCCATTTTTTCACCTTTCTGCTAGAGTTCTTTCCACATAGGAGAGATCACGGGTATCCTAAAAACACAGAGCAAAAAGTGTCATTTTCATCTCTGGAAGTTCTAACGCTCCACACGATCCTCTACGGTTGGGGTTTTTTTTCCAGGATCCAGCCCGTGTCATGGATAACTCTACAGCCCTGCAATTCCCTGCTTCTCCTTTTCAAACCTGCAGATCAAATTATTTCCAATCTGTCACTAAAATGATCTTCTGCATTTCTGCTCCTGCCCGCTCCAAAACAAACTGCTACCACAGTTTAGAGAAAAAACAAATGTCTGTAATACCCAGACAAAAAAAAAAAAAAAAAAAAAAAAAAGCAGTTTTGAAACTATCAGCTGTGTAAGAAACCTGTGGGTTTATTTTCTGGGCTAAGGAAATGGCTACTTAAGGTTCTTAAACCTGACAGATGTTGTCAAATGCTTCTTTAAGTGGAAAAGACATGAGCTTGGGTCAATGTACAAGGATGCAGGAGGAAGCAAATCTCCCAGAGAAGGTATTTAACATCAGGAAAGTTTTAGAGAAGCTACAGCTTGAATTTTCAGAGGACATCAAGCAAGCTACTAAACATAAAACAGTTGCCAACAGCTCTGCTTTCCTGCTGTACTGCAGGTACTGACTGCCTAAAGCTGCTTTTAATAAATTTTAGGACTAAGATGAAAAGTTAGTGAAAATTCCTTCAAAAACACAATGGATTATAAACCTCAACGGAAAGTTTGGGTTTGAATCAAAGGCACACAACTTGCTGTTATAGATGTGATATAGAATACAAGGAGGGCACCTTCTTTCTTCTGAAAAATACAAAATTGCCTTCTTTCTGGGGACCAGTTCTCCCCTAGGTGTGGGAGCAAATGACTCCTTTTTGGAGCAAGGTCCTGAAGAAGCAGAAAGTATTGTAACACCCCAGACTGTCTGCAGGTTTTTAAGCTGATTTTTAATACTGAAAACAAAATGCCTC
This sequence comes from Calypte anna, assembly GCF_003957555.1. Classification (NCBI taxonomy): domain Eukaryota; kingdom Metazoa; phylum Chordata; class Aves; order Apodiformes; family Trochilidae; genus Calypte; species Calypte anna. The sequence goes on from NC_044269.1 coordinate 1,662,282, forward strand.
TGGTTTGGGGAGGATGAAGCTGCTCCATAATTCACTGCCTCTGCAATACAGGGGGGAAGGACATTGTGCCAAGCTAGGTGTAATATGCCCAGACACCCTCAGCCCCTGCTGTGGAACTTTTGGGGCCACCAAAAAGCCATCTCCCAACAAGGACTAAGCAGTTCCTGGGCTGTGTCCAATTCTTTCTGACTTCTTTCACTGTAAAGGAAACATAACCTCCCCTGTGTCACCTTCTAGAGGTCCCTCCAAGCTTCCATGCAGTCTTCTGGAGTTGCACCATGACTCACAGCATTAACATGATACAGAAGTATCATCTCCTGGTGGTTAAACAGCAACAACATAATTGGATCTGATTATCTCCTGGAGTCAGCCAGCTTCTGTACATCACCCTTCCCCTTTTCTCTTACACGTCCAGAAAAACACAGACACAAAGAGCACAGCAAGTTGGGAACAAGTCACCACAAATCTCTCCAGTCTTAGCAGGTCTTTAAATGGCAGCTGTCAGAGCCTACCTTGTCCTGCATTTCTGCTTGGCTGCTTCTTGTTCCTACAATTGCACTTTTGATCCTGCAAACCCTTTCAGACAGAAGGGAAACACCTAGTCAAGGGAAAAGATTACCTAACATTTAACAATATATATAAAGTCTGAGTGAAACTATAAGGGACATTTGGATTTAAAATGAAATTTCACACGACTGCAGAGGAAGAAATTAAGCACCAGCAAAACACTCCCTTCAGTGAAAGAAAACATATCGACCTCCAGAGGAATCTGAAGATCCAGGCTGACTTTTCTCCAGCATAAATCAAATAAAAAGTAGATTTAATTGATCTCAGACCAAAACACTCCAGTAAAATCTTGTGACAGTGTGTTCTAAAATGGCCTTGGGATACCCTTCCCCCTGAATTCCCAGTTGCTGCAGCAGTTCCCCAGCACATCAGAAATCCAGCAGTACTTTGCTGCTCAGCAAATGCCTACAAAAAGAATAATACATTTGCAAGGACTGTCAGCAGTCTGTCTGGGCTTTAGAAACAGTACCAACACATCATTCTAAAGAAGGAGAAAAACCTAAGCAAGCAATACTCCCAGTTCTTATACTCCCAGCAGATTAACCCATTTTTCTTCTCTGTTCACCTGAATGAGTAATGCTCATCCCTCCAGAGTCTGTGAGAGTTCTGCTCTGAACCATTCCTTGTCCTGCCTCTCCCTTCTTCTGGTTTCCTTTCCCCTTCTCCTTTCATCTTTTGCTTCCTTGACCTTGATCTAGTTACAGAATTCAAAATAAGATCAAGGAAGTCAGTGATATGCAATAAATTGATTTAAATTTATTACAGGAGCAGCGTGCCTGCCACCAGTGTGGGATATTGCTCTGTTAAGTCACTTCTGGGGAGTGATGTTCCCCGTCATTGCACTGACACCATCGTGGAAACAAGTGGCTCCCACTTGGGCTTTGGTGTGGACACAGGATGTTCACACATGCACATTATTTGCAGAAAAAATCCAAAGGGGTGGGCTGAGGAGCAAGAGCAATACCAGTTTTTTAGAGTTAATGAGGGAGCAAAAACCTCCAATATTTTTAGAAGGTAATTTAAACAATATGAAAATATTTTCTGCATGAAAAGCTGAGCATGCAGGAGCTCAGCCAGGTTATAAAATGGTTCAATTCTCTTTGCTAATCTTTTAGGGACACTTTCATAGCCACACTCAGTCAGGGTGAGGAAAGGCAGTCAAGGGCTGCAACACCACAACTTCACCTCCAATCTAACATCTCTGGCTTGTCATCCTGCTGAAATGACATCTGGTCACCTCTTATTCCTGATTATTAGACAGCTCATGACAGCAGCTGTTAGACCATGAGGTACAGGGTGCTACACTCAGGAGTCATTAAGGAACCATAAACTGGAACTAAATATAGCCAGTAACTTGGGAGTGTTTGGGGTGGGGAGACCAAGGTGCACACATAAACTATGTGATAAATAGGTTGGAGCTGGAGAAGTTGTTAATCTTCCAGCTACAAACCATGAGCAGGCCTCCTAAGCAGGCACTGGGGTTGGTATGGGAGAAAAGGGTGGCTTGTTTTTCCTTCCCTTTTCCTTCCTCCTCACAATCCCTACTCCCACCCTTCTACCCTGGCCTTCCACACATCTGGGTATTTCAAAGCTGAAGAGAAACACAGTGACACTTAAAGACACTCTTTAAAGTTTTAAAAACCTCCTGGTGAGGACACTTCAGCCCCCTTCAGCTGTACTTAACTTTGCTGCAGGCACTTTACAGTTCAAGAAAATGGTTTTTCCAGCCTCTGCTCCCAGGCTGGAAACATCTGGGAATTCAGCATCTTGCCAAAGCATGGACAAGGTGAGAATTTAAACTCGAGCACTTCAGGACTCCATGGCAAGGAGAATTTTCTCCTCTCTCAGCCAAAAGCAGCCTGAAGGTAAATGCTTCCATACCCAAGACTTGTTTTGGGGGCAATGGTTAAACACCATGTCAAGTTTCTCTGCTTAGAAACAGTAACCATGGGAAAGTGTACACTGTGGAAGTGGAAAAGAAACCCCAGCAGAATTAAACACCTTGTTTATGTGACCTGACTACTACCATGTAGCCAAAAGTTAGCTTCTTATCCCTCTCCTGCCTGACCTCAGGGCTCAAATAATTGGTTTTGAAACATGGTAATAACCTTGGGTTTTTTTCTTTGGAAAAGCCAATTAAAATCATAGAGCTTTTCCCATTCAGCTTCTCACTTAACTACATCATTTCACAACCAAAGTAATTTTTAGCACCACAAAACTACCACCTCACCTTTGACCTCTGTATCCTCTGGCAGCTAACAAAACATCATGAAAACACTAACTTGTCTGAGCACTGAAACCAATGAATCCAGATAAATAAATAGTGGCTTTTGTGCCCAAAAGACTTGGGAATTTCCCACCCTTGTGCTCCCCAATCCCCCTGGCACACTCACCCATGGGATAATCAGATCACTATCTGCCTTTTTCTGGCATTTATTTTTTAGTTCATCATGGCCACTGGTTACAGCACCATCCCCTGAACAGCAGCAGCAACCCCAGCACAAATTTGCAGGGATAAATGTGTGACCTGGATCACCTTCTCTCCATACTACACAGGTACCAGAAGCTCCCCTTGTTCCCTCCAACTGATTAGTATAATTAACTTTATAATTGAATAAGAACAGCTCTTCTCATGTACTTGAATTTGCTATTTCTATTTCAGCCTCTAAACACTTGTGTATCTAAACATCTGTTTCCCCAACACCAGCTGGCCTAATAAAAGGTACTATCTGCTACAGATCTTGCCCTGCTTCACTTGAAAGAAAAAACCCCAAAAATCCTGCTGGCTGGAACTGTCAAACTGCTCTCACTTCAAACGAATCAACAGCACTTTCTAAACTTTGTTTCAAACCATATTTTAAGTCAGATCAGTAAACCTGGTTTGAACTCAGTCTGCTGCTGCCAGCTCTGACAGTATTTATGGAACAAAAAAAAAAAAAAAAGGGAAAGAAAGAGAGGGCAAACACAAGGTTTCTGAGCTCAAAATTACCTCTATGTGCAGCACTCACTTTGGTGTCCTGGAATGTGTGGAATGCAAACCTGTAACCTTTAGCTGCAGTGGGTGAGCAAAGCAGGGGAATGAAGCATCCAGCTCAGTGTGCAGTGCTTCAGAACTCCAATTTCCTCCAGGCCAGCAGACTTCAAACTGGACACAGCTCACAAAGGACCCAGTGTCCAAGTTCCCCACTTCCCAAACACTGGTAGATTCAAACCCAAAATAGATGCAGAGCTGTGGGCTGTAAACAGAGGTGACACCAGACCCTGCAAAAACCACTGGAAGACTCAGGGCTGGGGCTGACCTGGTCCTCGGGTTCTCACTTTTGGGAATCAGATTTTTAGATTCCCCAAATCATTCCCCCACTAAAAGGGTTCCTGTGTCCCTTTCCTCCCAGCTTCACAGTAGAGGACAATTTCCAGGCATTTTCTGTTTTATGGAGTATTTGAGGGGGGGTGTGGATGGGTTTGTTCTTGGACAGTCCTGGAGGAAGATCTTTGTCTACCTACCACAGACAAAAAAAGTCAGTGATGGAGAGATAAATAACTCCACCTGGGAGCTTTAATGGCAGAGCAATTTCCCCCAGCAAGCTGAAGGCTTGAAATGCTCCAATCCAGCTCCTCATTGTTAGCAGTAATGCTCCCTTGCAGAGCAGAGGGCACAGAAAAGAGCATGCTGTGCTCTTCCTGTGTCCTCCCAAATACTGCATTTGATAAGCCCATTTATTTTGTAAAAAGTGAGGTTTTGGCACTTTTCACAAGTTCATGTGCCTGAGCTTTTGAGGCCATTGACACCATCTACCATTAGTGTCACTCACACACAGCACTTGTTAGCTCTGTGTGCACACACAAGCTTGTACTTATGCACCACTTTATTTTTTTTTATTACTTTTTTATTTGCAAGAGCACTTCCCAAGGATGCCACAGTGGCAACCTGCTTCATCTTCCTCTGGAAGCCACCTCTTCTTCTGGAAAATTCCTGGCAAAGGCTTCCCAAAGAGAAGATCTTCCTCAATTTCAAGTTACAGCCCAGCAGAGCCTGCTGCAGAAGGGTGGGAGGCAGTGCTCCAGAGTGACTCTGAGTTGAAGCAGACTAAAAAGGAAGGAGTTGTGGTTTCAAATGGGGGAGTGCTGCAGGTCTGTGGAAACAGCCAACACCATTTTCAGATGAAAGATGAACTCTGTGTTCCCCAGGCCTTGACCTGCTTACACCTCTGGGAACTGCATCATGGAAATAAGCTTCCACCCTCCCCTCAATCTTAAATGAATTTGTAAGGATCAAGTTGAGTTCCTTGCCAGTGCTGGAAGAGGTGAGGTTTAAAAAGTCAACCAGGCTGCAACTCTTGACAAAAACATTACTGAAAAGATGTGCAGAGCTGAAAATCCTCAGCTGGGCCTGGGTCTGCACAAGCATGACCTGCTTGGTGTCAACCAAAGCAAAGCTCTGCAGGGCAGGGACCAGAGGTAGGTGCAAAACCACCTATTATTCCCTTATGAATTCCCTGACAAACCAGGAATAGTATTTATCTGCAAAGCACAAAAAGAAAAAGCATCTCAACAGCTCCTCTCCCAAAATATTTACTCTGCAACAAGGAAGGCCCAGAGCATCCATGAAACACCCGTCGGGTATTCCTAACACATCTCCTAAGTTTCCCCCAAATTAAACCAAATAGTAAAGAAAAGCTGAAAGTACCACATGCCATGAGAAGCAAGATGAGGTGTGAGGGGCTGGTGAAGTCCCAGCCCACAGTTACAGCACTGACTCGTGTGACCACTGCTATTGGAAACATTATTCTTCACCATGGACAGAAAAAAACTCAGGTGATGGAAAAGAGGATTTGCATCATGCAAAGCAGGCAGGTGCACTTTAATTCCCAGAGCTGGTGAAAGCATTGAGACCAAGAGGGCCAGAAAAAAAAGCAATTTATTTCTAGAAAATGGTTTTGTTGTAAATGGAGATGACAGGTCACCTGCACCAGAATCCTTCTGAAAGGAAAAAATTAGAAAACATTTACAGATACAATGAAAACAAAGGAAAGTTCAGGGGGCATTTTTTGCAGTAACAGCACTTTTACCCCCTTACAGAAGAGCACAGACTATCTCAGAGCAGTCTGCATGACTGGAACTTCATCAAAGTGGTAGCTTTATAGGCAGCTGATTCCTCTAGGAGATGCCAAGGCTCTCAGCCACTTATCACCCCTGCAATTTATCATTCAAAGCCCAGGGACTGTATTTGGCAACTGGGCCTTAATCACTGCTGTTTTTAAAAAAAGTTAATTAGATTAAGTTCTTGAACTATATTCCCATAGAAGAGACGATAAAAACTTCACTTATTCTGGCTTTCAGCTTTAACTGGTAACAGCATCAAGGCATAAAGCTTTGCTCAGAAACCAATGCACCCAACTGAAGCTCTCCCCAGGACATGTGGTTTACTCAGAGGTAAGGTGTGAGGCCAATGAAAGAGCTTCTACTTCTGTGCAAATTCCTAAAAATAGTTACAAAAAGCCTCATTTCTCTCCTCAGCTTTTGTTGTGATGGGCCTGCTGACCAGAATTTTGTCATCCTCATTCATCACTGGGAAGCAGGTGAAGTTCTGGCTGCATAGAGCATGCTCCTGGCCAGCACAACTCTCAGATTTTTGGTACAACCAAACCTCTGTTGCAGGTCAGGATGAGGTGGCACTGCTCTTGCAAACCACCAAAGAGTATTTCACAGAGTTGCTGTCCTGGTATCACGAGGTTATAACAAAGAAAAAGCTGCAAACCATCCATTGAACTATTGATATTTTCCAGGAGCTGCTGTTCCCATAGGTAATGTGAAGCTCCAGGTATCTCAGGGATATTTCTTTTGTTTTCCTGGTTAGTCATTTGCATGGAAATGAAGAAGTGAGATGCAAAAATTCAACAGTTATATTCTGTCAGTGTGGCAGGAGATATTAGATAGAGAGAGCTTGGGTGCAGGCTGACAGGAAGAAGTTTTACAGCTTGCATTAGAGCCCAGCACACTGCAGAAAGGGTGGAAACAGAAGCACTCAAAGCAAGCTGGATCTGCCAGTAATGGTGCCTCCCAAAACCTCCAAAAATTTCCCAGTGATGGAAGAGAGAGCAAGACACGGAACTCGCCAACCATCACGGGCTGACACATCTCTGAGTGTGTCCTCTGCAGTTTGGAAGCCCCAAGCATGTCCTTAGAACTCAGAGAGGAGCTCTTCCAACCCCTGCATCTGGCAGGATTCAGGAGTCATCTGCCTGAGAGTAAGAGCTGACAGATGCCAAGGCCACATTCATTAACTTCCCCAGCAGCCACAGCCTTGGAGCAGCCTCTCGTGCAGCTCTGCAGAGTCATTTCCTCCTGCAAGCCACCCCTCTGGATTTATTCCTGTCCTTTAGCATCCCATATCCATGGCCTACAGGAAGCTGCCTGCAATCCTCTCCCGCTAAGTGAGCTCCAGTTGGCAGGAGAATGCCCTCCTCCTGCAAAGCTTTCTTTGTCATTTGGATGGCAGGAGCTGCACAGCACATCTGGAGCAAACGAGAGACAAATACAAGTGTTGGGCTCTGCAGCTGTCAGGAAGCAGCTCCAAAACAGATAAGCACTGCACAGATAACCAGGGAAATTCTGTGGAAACTCTGTGGAAGAGTCACAGAGCTGGAATTCAAGACATACATAGTGATATTTAACCTGCTGAATGGTCCTGCTGGCTTCTGGCCAAGGAAAATGAGTCTGTGTGGCACTGGGATTGGGCTGGGAGCTGACAACATCTTGTCACCAAAGAAGTCTGGAGACTGCAGGAAGGCATTGAATGTGTTAGATAATCCAGGCAGAGGCCTAAAGCAGAGCTACAGCTCCTAGCCTAGATAAACCCTGAAGATTAAAGATCCTGTTGTAGGTGTGCAGAACACATTCCCACTCCTCTCATCAGATGTCAGTCTCAAAATGGTTCCATTAGACAGGGCTGTGATCTCAAACATCCAAGCTGGGGGTTCAGTTCTCAAGGAAAAGGTGCAGGACTGTTCAAAGAGTGGCTGGGTTTTGTGGCACACACCTGCCAGAAAGCTTGTGTTCATTTCATCTCTCAAATATTTAGCAGAGGAGCTCTGATTACTTCAAATTAAAGAGGTGTTTTCATCTCTCAAGGATACATGCTCATGGGTGTTTGTATACAAGGGCAGGAATCTGGCTGAGTGAAAGCAATCTGAAGAAAAGAAGAAGGAAAAATAAGAAAACAAAAAGAAAATGGGACACCACCTGTGTTTACTGAAGCTGATGTACATCAAACTGACTTGATAATGGATTTTTCATTAAAATAGGAAATGCCACATACGATGAGAACTTCATTACAATGTCTGAATAACATAACAGAGAGTTATTACTGAAAACAAGGAGGTGAACAGACAAACTGCAGCTAAGGAGCAGCCTGAAAAGAAGTAATTCATGTACTTGAAATAACAGGTTAAAGAATTCACCTGTGAAGTGCCATAAGGACTTGTTTTAGCAGTGATTTCTGGAGTGTTTCCTTAGAGACACTGGCTCAAAAAATGCTGATGAAAAGGTTAAGATGTATCACTAGCAGAATACATAAAAACAAACAACTGAGAAGTGAAGCCATAGGAAGAGAAGGAAATTCACAGGGAAAACCAACAGTATGAAATTGAAACCTTGACATTTCATACCAGGGAGCAAGTCACAGGCTTGAGCTACGATCTGGAAGCTAATTAGTTAAAAGTGACTTTGGAGAGAGCTCTCCATGCTATTAAATTAAATGGAACAGTTAACTGAAAGGCCCACAAACCAATCAAACTATTTTATTACCCTGTCTTTTGACAGATATTTGTCCATGGCCATTTGAACCTCCTGAAGGGTTCTCTAGAGGGACTTGGGGTGGTTTTTTTTCTGTGTGTAGCTTTGCCTTAATCTGTCTGTAAAGCAAACTCTGCTCAGATCTTTTCAGAGCATTTGACTTTGAACCAGATGATGGTGCAGCTGGAAACGTGTACCAGCTAGAACTGCTGGGGCACACATGAAGTGCACTGATCATCAAGATGGCTCTTAATTTCAGGATCTAATTAAAAGCAGAGATTACAGTAATCAGGGCAGCACAGCAGTGTGTGTGCCACATGGAAGCTGTTGATCTGATGCCACCGACTGGTTTTACCCAACACAGGAGACAAAATGCTTGCTGAAGCCAACCACACACCTCTGGAGAAGAGAGGTCATGTTCTCCAGAGCCTCCCTACCTTTCCACATCACTGGGGTTGGCTGCTTCCAACAAATTCCCTGTTTGACAAACCAGCTGAACTCTAATTTATCCAAGGGGAATTTAAAACACTCAGTTTTGTACCATCTCCCAGGGTGGGATGGGCAAAGGGAGCACAACCAGGTACAGAATCCTGCTTACCTTTTATTCCTGTCAAAATATCCCAAACTCCACAGTTCACAGCTTGTATTTCCCCCCTAAGTCTAGTTTTCCCCAGCCAGGACAGAGTTTTTTCGAGTTTTGGTGTGAGTATTTGAAGTCAGCTCTTTGAGAGGACAGAATGTTACCATTCACCACTTCAAAGGCCCCGGATTTAACTTGTTGCACAGGAGAAACTTTCTGTGCCTAATATAGCTTTCACACGGCTGAACCAGCAAACTCCCAGCAACCCCACTTCCCACTTTGAACTTTTCCTTGCAGGAATCTCACGTTACTCTTCCACATCACACATAAAAGCAAATTTTCTGGGAGTACTTAAAACTAAGGCTCATTTAACAATCCCAGCAGTGAAAAGGTCTTGTTAGAGACTCTCAGGATAAAACTAAAGTTGCAAACTTCACTAGGTAAGAGGTATTTCAGACCAGACTCACTGCCCTTCCATTTCTCTTCTTCAGCACTCCTCTGAAAAAGCACATGAGCAAGCTGTTAGTTCACTGGTTGAACAGTGGTTTGCCCTGAAAATCTCCCTTTTCACTCCTAATTTTCATGTGATCCTTATACTTGGGCTCTGTGCAGATTCAGGATTAATGTCTTCCAAATTTCTAAGCAGGGACAAGACATTACATGACCCTTTCCCACTCTGTGGAATAAAAAGAGAGGCTCTTGGTTTTTAACAATAGTACAAATGAATGAAAAAAGGAAAAAAAAAATACAAGCTGAACATTCAATTCGTTTAAGTGGTGCAAACCGCCAAAAAATGCTCATAAAGTACATTTATTTGTCAGAAGGCAGCTACCTCCTGGTCTAAACTAATTGCAGAAAGCTGATTTTTCTTGATTTCCCATACATCCCAAAGCATTTCAGTCTTTGTTGATGTGCTCTCCAAGGACATCAACAGAAATTTAGGAAAAATGCACAATAAAAAGTCTACTCGAGCCAACCTCCCAAATCAGTAAGAAAACCAAAAATCTCCAAGCCCTTTTTAGTTGGTACCATGTGAAAGAAATATGGGGTTTGTATCTTCATACCAAAATATTCTAGTAGGCTTCAAATTTTTTTTTTTTTTTTTTTTGTAGCACTACTGCATTAGATCCATGAGTCAAAAGGAAAGGAAAAAACAAAATAGAAAAAAATACAGAAAAATAATAGAAAACCCAAAAACCCACCCAAAACCCCCTCTGCGCTTCCTCTCACATGTATTTCTTCATTTCCTTCAAGACAAACACAGGCCCTAAGCAGGTGTGTGACACCCCAGGAGCTGCCAGGAGCAACCAAAGTGAAAAATCCCTCCTCTCTGCTATCCCCCCCAAGCTGTGCCTCCTTCCTACCTTCCTGTGCACAAGGCTTTAATTTTTGTCACTTGGAAATGACAAGCCTGTCTCCTGATTTTACAGCAACAAACGACTCTATTGCAAACATTAGGTTTGTGACAGCTAAATTTGGCTAAGTGCTGGTTTTTACTAGTTGAGCACAAAGCCTACCTGTCAACCCATTTGCTGTTTGAAGCATTCAGGTTGATTACAAAAAATGACACCTTTCCTTCTCTCTTTTATTCCAGGTTAGCAAGGAAGAGTTATACCTTAATAAAATCCAATAAACACTTTTTTTTTCTGAAGCCCCCCTCCCAAAATGCTAATTTTCAAGCTAGCCCCGTTAAATCCTAGAAGCTGATAAGCAATGCCAGGGGGAAAAAAAAACACCTAAAAAACAACTGTGTGAAGAGGAGATGGGAGAGATGAAGGCAAAGTCACAGCTTGTGTACAAGCCAAGAGGCAGAAAGACATCACTAACCCAGAGAGGTGGAGGGTGCCAGGTAGCCAAGGTGTCCCAGCCACAAGCAGCCACCTTCCCAACAGCAGCAGCAGCTGAAAAGAATCCTGAACAAGTTTCAGCAGGGCAGGAATGTGGTTGTGTCATCACCCTTTCAGCACTCACTATACCCTTCATTTTCCTAATGACTCATTTATGCAGATAAATGCCTGAAAGGAGTTGCTCTTGGCCCCCCAAATTAAAAATCTGTGTGTTTATCAACAAATCACAGCATCAGGTGAGCTGCAGCTATAGAGGCTTTCAAACTTTCTTTCCTTGTATGGTCAAACTTGGAGTGGCAGAGCCATCTCTGTGGCTCAGGCTGGAGATAAAGCAAGCTCTGGAGTTTTTTTTTTAAACCTTTAGCATCTTGACTAACATTTCACAGAAAGTTTTCCAAGTTGGTCTTTCTTAACAGGGGTCTTTATCCACTGAAAAAAAAAAAAAAAAAACAACCCAAAAAACCAAGTGGCTGAAATAAATCTGCAGAAACTGCCAGTTCTGCAGAGCTCTACCACCACAGGAATATCCATCCCAAACATGGCACCAGCTCACACACTCGGGATTTCCAGAGCTCCTGGGTCTGCACAGGACACAGCTTCCAAACCCTTCACTCTGCCAAGCACCCACCAGAACTTGCAGGTTTCCCACAAAGCAAGCTTGGCAATACCCAAAGACAAAATGCTGCACTGACTACCATCTGCAGCTAGATTTATAATCAGGGATGTTATGGAGTATCTGGAATTCTATTTGCACTAAAATAGCTCTCTCTACAATTACTCTGTTCATTTGTACTCATTGTCCTAATATAAAACATTACACACAGTAAGTGTTTATAACGTTAGCACAGATGAGCTGCAAAGTGTCCCTTTATTGAAAAGCATCTCTTAATGCTCTGGAAAAAAAGCCTTTATTTAGACTTCTTGGGTAAAAGAAGCAAACAAACATGGTGGTCAGATCACCACAAAACAGTGTATCAGGGCTCAGTAAAAAAAAAAAAAAGTGGTGTAGAACAACATCTACAGACAGTTGTACTAAACCCACTGGGGCAATGCAGCTTGGAAAAGGAACAAACCCCAAAGAGAGAAAACTGAGAACACAGAGCTCTATAAAATTACAAACGAAGTGGTGACTGGAAAAAGCTTCTTTATTTTTCCTCCTAGTACAAAAACCAGGAGGCACTCAATGAGATTACCAGTCATCGTGTTTAAGACCAAAATACCCCAAACCCCAAGGAATTCTTTTTACACAGACTGTAGAATTCAGAGCAGGGGATGCAGCAGAAGCCAGAGACAGAAGAGGCACCAGCAAACACGACTGTCAGCACACCCCCTGCAGCTCAGGCCACCTCCAAACCCCTGACTGGGGGTGGCTGAGCTGAGGAGCCATCCCTGGGCTGTTTGTGCCTGTCCCAAAGGAGTCCTGGACACTGCCAGAGGCCACACACTGAGCCCAACACATCCTGCACTCCTCATCACCCCAGCAGTCACCCCCTCTGATAAACCTCTGGTGTCAAAGAATCAAATGGGGACACATTAAAAACACTATGTACAAACCAGGCACCCTTCAGGTGACTTCCTTAACCTGATGCAAGAATAAATGACATGCTGGGCTTTGCCATTCCTCTCCTCTGCATCCACACATCTGAATGAGTGCCACGTTATCAGATTTGCAGCCCCTTCCCTGCCACCACCATTTCACTCAGACACCTTGTACAAAACAGAGGTTTGTTTTCAGCCAGTGAAACCAGGAGAAGAATCAATTTGATCTCCCAGGCAAGTTGAGTGTAATGGATTCCTATGTTTACTTAGCAATAAGCACACAACTATTTAATTAGACCTAGATGCCATAAACTGCATCTTTCAAGGCAACAGCAGCAGCCAACAAGAGAGTGAAGCATTTCAGCTCCTTCCATAAATTAATGTTTTCAGGCTGGGCTTTTTTTTTGTTTTTTCCTGCTTTTACCTGCTGCAATTATACCCATTCATTATATTAACCTACTTCCATCCTGACACACGGTTACAGGTAGAGGGCTATCTCCCACACAGCTGTGTCCCTGCAATCTTACAGAAAACTTCTTTTTTTATTATTATTTTTTCCCAAAGAAACAAGCCATTAAGAGGCTGCCCCTCGCCAGCCACACACAGTTCCAAGACTGATGTCACATTTTCAGGCGACAGCGTTTCATTCAGGAGGCAGCACTTGACACGTTGGAGCATTTGGAATTCCTCAAGTCTGGCTGTCTGCACAGTTGCATAATTTGAGGAGGGATAACCTACTTCTGACTGGGGGAGAGAGATGAATGGCAACAGACAAATCCTTCCCATGGCAAGGGACATCTCCTTCCTCCCCACGTGCCCGCAAAACCCGCGCTGCGTTGGCACACTCGGATTTTCTTCTGGTTTAAAATGGGGGATTAGAGCACCTAAAGGGGGATTGGAGCACCCAAAAGGGGATTGGAGCACCTAAAGGGGGACTGGAGCACCTAAAAGAGGGATTGGAGCACCTAAAGGTGGATTGGGGAACCTAAAGGGGGACTGGAGCACCTAAAAGGGGGACTGGAGCACCTAAAAGGGGATTGGAGCACCCAAAAGGGGGATTGGAGCACCCAAAAGGGGGATTGGGGAACCTAAAAGGGGGACTGGAGCACCTAAAAGGGGGACTGGAGCACCTAAAAGGGGGACTGGAGCACCTAAAAGGGGATGGGAGCACCTAAAGGGGGATGGGAGCACCCAAAAGGGGGATGGGAGCACCCAAAAGGAGACTGTAGCACCTAAAGGGAGATCTCCTCCCAGGATCCACTCCAACACTCCCCAAGCCCATTGCAAAAGTAGCTCACCAGGTGTTAACAGGCCATGGAAGACACCAAGTCCCAAGAGCTTCCCCTCAGCAGTGACATGGCCCAACCAGCCTTCTCCTCTCAACACAGGGGGTGTTCACAGGGAGGGCAGGAAAATCAAACACCTCTTTCAAGCAGAGTCACCCCTCAAAATAAGGCTGTTATTTTGTTCAAGTTCACCCCCAGGGAAAAGCTGTACTTGTTGATGATCCTCTCTCTCAGCAAAGGGCTGCCCAGAGCCTCCCCCAAGAGCAGAGGTTTGCTGCAGACACCACAGAACCAAACCAGCCCTTTTAAGAGTTGCCAGAGTTTATGATTAACCTCCTGTTGCAACAACCATGGCAAGGATTCAGTTTCCCTTGCAGACTACTCCTCTTACGTAGCCAGAAGAAACACAGGACACTCCTCCCCCAGCTCCTCAGAGCCCCAAGAAGAGGGATTATCTCACCTTGTAACCAAACCCAGCACCATCCTCCCTCCTGACAAACCAGCATCCCTGCCACATCCACCTGGGAAGGCTACAGCAGGGCTGGAAATTCCCTTCTCCTGGAAAGGGGAAGGCTGGGAGTGTTCTGGATTAAACCCAGCTGTTTAAAGGGAAGTGGTCCCCTGGGAGAGACACTGGTGGTAACTGGTGTCTGCTGGAAACAGTTGTATATCAGCTAGCCCCAGATAGCAGGTTAACACTTGCTCAGCTCCAGCTCCCTCAAACCCCAGCAAGGTCAATGGGTGCATCCCAATTTGCATCTGCATCACACCCCCAGCTGCGGGAAGAGCCCTCGGTGGCAGGGGAAAAGCACATTGGACTTAAAACACCCTAAAAAGCCTCCTCAGTGCCCTGCCTGGACTCAAGCTGTGCCCACTCAGTGTCACCGTGCAGGGGCTGTGACAAACAACACCTCACCTTGTCAACAAAACCACTCAGCTGGAAGCCAGGGATAAGCTCAGGAGGTGAACTGGGTGAGATTCCCCTAAATAAGAGCTGAGTGGTAGCAGATCCCCACACAGATACCCCACACCTGGATGAAATCCAAGTTTAAAAAGTGGAAAAGGAGAAGCAGAGAGAGACAGCAGGGGCAGACACCTAACTGGGAGAATTCCCCAGGTGGGTCTGACAAACATGAGGGAAATTATGAAAGCAGGAGATTTCTAGAAACATCAGAACAGATCCTAGGCTGGAGCAGTTCTGTAAAGAATTCATTTTAGAGCCCTGGTTTCCCACTTGGGATCTGCAGGTAGCTGGGACTAATTCTGTTTCACTCTGGTGGGCTGCTCAGCAAAGAAAAAACAGAAGTCAGAATAAAAAAAACCAAAACAAAACAAAACAAGGTAGGTTTAATCCTGAAGGGGAAGAGAGCTGAAAGCCTCAGTCATGAAAGATGTAGCAGGCAAGCTGTGAAGTGCAGCCAAGGAGAGAGAAGGACTGGGTGAGAAGGGTGACCTCTCTGGCACGTGTAGGGAGGAAGTCCCACAGTCTGGGGGCAGGCAGCAAACCAGCTGCTGCTGGGTGTCTGGGGAACATGGAAGGACAAACAGTGGACACCTCCTTTCTCCCTGGAAACATCTAGGAGGAATGCTGCCTGCCTGCCTGCCTGCCTCCTGAAGGGGAACTGCTACCTGGGCCTCACCATCCAAACAGGAGATGGGCTGGAGGAGTGGTCCCTTAGGCTTTGGGGGGGGAGGTATCTGCATATTTGTTTGGAAATAAAATAAAAAATTAAAAATAAAAATCAACTTTTCAGCTATCTGGAGAGAGGAAGCAGCCTCCCTGGGGGCTCTGTACCTGAAAGGTTGGGGCAGCCAAGCACCCAGGCATTCCCCAGGGATCTCTGTGTGGCAAGAAGCAGGGAAAGCTTTGGAAGGCAGTGGCACCTTAGCTCTGAAAAGGAGGCTCTTGGCAAGCAAGAGGAGCACAGGCTCCCTCCTGTCACCCCAAACCCAGCCAGGGTTTGTCCATGGGCAAATGACCCCCAGTTGATGTGGGGAAAGCAGGGAAGCACGCAGCAGATTGGGCAGAGAAGCCCTGTGGACACGGGTGCAAGCAAGGGCAGCACAGCAGAACCTGACAGATGGGCAGGGAAGACTCTGCAGAAAAGGGTGTTGTAGGGGAAAAAAACCAAAACCAACCAACCCAACACAACAATAACAACAAAGAGAGCGCAAGCTTTGCCTACCAGCTAGCGGGAATCCCTCTTCCCCTCCCATCAGCCTGCAGGGGAATAAGGAGGCAGCCGGCGTCCCGCTGGGATGCAGGAAACAACACAACTCCCCCTCTCCTCCCAGCAACTCCACGTCTGCCTCTGCCCGGGCAGCCTAAAACACCCGTGGGCTTCCACAGACAAGGGGATGCGTATAAACACGGCTCAACCCGAGCACCAGGACCCTCCGGGGCTACCGGGAGGGAAGGGAAACCCTTTCCACGTACCCCCCGGAACCCTCTAGGGAGCCACGGGGATGACCCGGCCCCTCGGGGGAAGGGGACACAAGTGCACCGCGCAATGCCATCCCCAACGGGGAGGTTCGGGGGGAGGCCGATTCCTATCCCCCCCTCCCCGATACTGTAAACACGCGTGGACGAACCGGGGTGGGTTGCGAGGAGGGAGGGGGGAAAGGGGGACGGCCAAACGCCAAAACCCTCCCCTGCCGGCGTGTACCGCCCCCTGAGGGAGAACCCACAGCCCCCAGCGGCCAAACACCCCCCCACCCTCCCTCCTCCTCCTCCTCCTCTCCCTCCATCTCTTCCCTCCCTCCCGCCTACAGGCCGCGTTTCCCCGGTTACCTTGCGGGATCGGTGGGGCCCGGCTGGGCCCGGTGGAGATAGGAGGCCGGAGCCCCGCTATCTGGGGCCACGCCGGGGCCCTGCCGGGGCCATGCCGGGTGGGCCGGGGGCCGGAGGAGGAGAAGAAGAAGGAGGAAAAAGGAGGAGGAGGAGGAGAGGGGGGTGAGGACGAAGCCGCCGCCGCCGCCGCCTCCCCCTGAGGCGCTGAGGGAGCAGCGCGCGAGCCCCCCCGCGCACAGCCTCTCGCGGGGGGGGGGGGGGAAGGAGGGGGCGCGTGCCGGGAGGGGGGGGGGGAGGCGGTGGGGGCGCGCGCGGTGCGCGGGTGCGCACGCGGGGAAGGGGCGGGGCCGCTCGCGGCCGGTCCGTGGTCCCCGCGCGCGCCGCGCCGCCCGGGCCGCGCACTTTGTTTGTGTCCCAGAATGCACCGCGGCGGGGGGCGGGGCCTGAGGGGAGGTGGGAGGGGGGAAGAGACGGGGACGCTGCGCATGCGCGGTGCGAAGGGACCGAACCGAGCCGGATCGGAACCGACTCGGAACAGAACTGGCATCGAACCGGCAGCCCGCGACGGGATGGGGTGGTCCGCGTGGGGGTGGCTCCACGCACCGCTTTGCTCACACACACACGAAATCCCGGGTGCGGAACCGGATCGGAACCGCAGGGTTCGGAAGGTCCGTGCCGTCCCTAAGCAACTCGCTAATGGGTTAGGAATGAGGGAGGGGAAGTGTCGGTACCGGTTCTGGAGGATTTTTGGTGGTTTCTTGGTTCGTTTGGGTTTGGGGGGAGGGGAGGGGGAGTTTGGGCTGATGGGAAAAAAAAAGGGGAAAAGTAAAAAAATCAATGAATCAAAACAAACAAAACCCACACCCAAAGTACAGAAAAACTAACGAGAACCTGAGGAAAGGAGAGAGGAAAAGAAAGAAAAAGAAAGAGGAAAAGAAAAGGAAAGGAAAGGGGAAAGGAAAGAGGAAAGAGAAGAGGAAAGAAAATAAAGAAAAAAGGAAAGAGGGAAGGACAAAGAGGAAAGGGAAAGGTAAAAGGAAAGGAAAAGGAAAAAAAGGGGGAAAGGGGGAAGAAAAAAGGGGGGAAAAAGAAGGGGGGGAAAAAGGGGGGGGGGGGGGGGGGGGAAGGGAGGGAAAGAGGTAAAGGGAAAGGGGAAAAAGAAAAAGGAAAAAGAAAAGGAAATTCCTGGCTCTATCCTGGTTTCCCTTATTTTTCCCCATGCTGTGCCATGTTTCAGCAGGGCTGGAGCCAAGCTACTTTCCTTTCCCTTCCCATCCCTAGGGAGAGAGGGGGCTCTGGAAGGCAGAGGGCTGGTAACACAGGAGGGGGGAGCTGAGCTGAGGGGCAGAAAGGGACAATCCTGGTCCTGGGAAAGATGTTTCCATCAGGAATAAGGACAGGGATGTGGCTGCAGCTCCAGGTGCTGATGGGACCTTGTTGGGACTCTGGGGTTGCTCCTGTTCAGGGAGAATAAATCCACATTTCTGGAGTCTCCAGCAGGAGGGTGTTTTAGGAGCTGAGCTTAGGGCTGGGCTTGCCAAGTTTAGGAAGATAGGCTGGAAAAGACTCACAGAATCATAGGATTGTCTGGGTTGGAAGGGACCTCAGAGATCATGGTCTCAAGTTGTGCCAGGGGAGGTTTAGGTTGGAGATGAGAAAGAATTTCTTTCTGGAGAGGGTGATCAGGCATTGGAATGGGCTGCCCAGGGAAGTAGTGGATTCTCCGTGTCTGGAGATCTTTCCAAAGAGCCTGGATGTGGCACTGAGTGCCATGGGCTGGGAACCACGGGGGGAGTGGATCAAGGGTTGGACTTGATGATCTCTGAGCTCCCTTCCAACCCAGACAATTCTATGATTCTATGATAAGGGAGCTGGAGCAGGCTGCCCATACTCTCCCCTTCCAGGGCTGTTTCATACTGGGGAGGAAAGGCAACAGTCACCATCTGCAGAGACCCGAAAACCCATCCTGAGGGGCTCTGGGCTCTGCTGGCCCTCCAGAGTCCAGAGGTCTCACCCAGGAAGTCACAGACCCCCCCCCACACACACACCCACACACAACCCCCCACTCACAAAATCCCAAAATCTTTTGCGTTGGAAGGCTAAAAACACAACAAGGGGGGAGGCAGAATCCAAGGGGAAAATGCCTCGGCACAAGGGGGAGAGAAAAAAAATCCAGGGATAATTTGGAGCAGGAGAACCCAGCCCTTGGAGAGAGGGAATTTGGGTGTGAACCGAACCTTCCAACACCTCCCTGGTGATGTTCAGATGTGGAGGAGCTGCCTGGGGCATCCCAAAGGCTCTGGAAGTGCCCTGTAAGGAGAAATAAGCCAATAAAATGGAATTATCCCTAACTAGGGAGTAACGGGGGTGTCCAGCCAAGGGCTGGCCCTAATGTTTTCACCCTGATGGGACTGGGGAAATGCAGCTCTCTGGTTCCTGTTGTCCCCAGGGTGTCAGCATGGATGCTGGGACAGAGAACTCCCAGAAGGTTGATTTTCTTATCAATTTTTTTATAAAAATTAAAAAAACAAAAACAAACAAAACAAAACAAACAAACAAAAAAAAAAAAACCCAAAACCCCAAAAAAACCCAAAACCCCCACAAAAAAAACCCCACAAAAAAAACCCACAAAAAACCCCAAAAACCCCCCAAAAGCAAACCACCAAAAACCAAAAAAACCTAAAACCTAACAAAACAAACCAAAAAAACACCAAAAAACCCCCAAAGAAACTAAAACACCAAAAAACCAAAAACCTCAAAACCTAACAAACCAACCCCCCCAAAAAAAACCAACCCAAAAAAACCAATAACCAAAAAACCCCAAACCTAACAAACCAACCAACCAACCAAACAAAAAAAACCCCAAAAAACCCAAACCAAACCTAACAAAAAAAACTCCCACCAAACCCCAAAACAACCCCAAACTTTAAATGATAATGTGATTAACTAAGGGGCTTTATTCCCACCCCTTCACGTCCCCCCAGCCTTTGGCATGGTTTGGAATCCCAATTATTCCACTCAAGCCCAGCAAAAGGCAAAGAGGAAACAAAACAAAAAAGAAAAGCAGGGGCAAAAGCCAGGCCAGGCTGTCACCTTAATGAGCTGAAAGGCAGGAACAGTGGGGTGGGTGCCAGGGGAAGTCACCCCAAATAAATGTCACACCTGGTTATAAATAGGGTGGCATGTGGTGCTGTGCCCATTAACGGGGTGACACCTCCTGGGCCTGGCCTTAACCCCTTCCCTCCCACACGGGCTCCCAGGAGGGTTTTCTAACTCCAGCATGGATTTAAGCCTCAAATAGAAGGAGAGAAAACCCCAGCTGAGCTTGTTTCACCCCAGAAAAATATCAGGATTTCCCTGGTAATATTTAAGCCTTGAATATAAGGAGAGAAAACCCCAGCAGAGCTTGTTTCACTCAAAAAAAATTCAGGATTTCCCTTGTAATATTTAAGTCTCCAATATATGAAGAGAAACCCCCCTCAGATCCTGTTTCACCCCGCAAAAAAATCAGGATTTCCCTTGTAATATTTAAGCCTTGAATATAAGGAGAGAAACCCCCTCAGATCCTGTTTCACCCCCCCAAAAAATCAGGATTTCCCTTGTAATATTTAAGCCTCTGATATAAGAAGGGAAAACTCCAGTTGAGCTTGTTTCACCCCCAAAAAATCTCAGGATTTCCCTTGAAATATTTAAGCCTTGAATATAAGGAGGGAAAACCCCCTCAGATCCTGTTTCACCCCAGAAAAATCTCAGGATTTCCCTTGTAATGGCCCAGGGTGGTTTTGGTGGGGTTGGCCCCCAAATCTGCCTGGCCATAAAGCAAATTTCAGGCATCAGGAGACAACACCACAGTTCAAGAGGCAGCACCCAGCTCCTCCTCCTGTTATGGAGCTAAATCCCCTCTATTTTAGCCCCACTTGGGCTGCACAAGCTCCTGATAAATCACAGAATTATCTCTACATCTGTCTGTAGAGAGGCAGCAACTCAGAAGCAGCCTGCAAGGAAATGATCCCAAATTTCTAGGGAATAATTCTGTCTCTCTGGGGTTTTGTCTGCTCTGCCCTGTCATCTCCAAACTGAGTTAACCCCTGATTTGCAGCTGAAAAAAATGAAAAGGGAGGGTTTAAAGTGTGGTACAAATATCTCTGTCCCAAGTGCAAAGAGAGGCAAAGAAGTCACAGGCAGGAAAATCCTTTATTGAAGGGGGAAAGGCAGAGTCACAGCCTGCTTTCAGAGTTAAAACCAAATACAAACAGAAGGCTAAACCCCAGAAAATGATATTTCCCCCCCCCTCCAAGCTTGGCTGGGAATCAGGATGCTGACACAGAGACCATTGCCTGATTTGGGGGCAGCAGGGAGGAGGGAGCCATACAGTGAAGTGGTTAAAATGGGAGCAGCCACATCCCTTCTCCAGCCTGCTCCAGGTTCCAGAGTGGGATGTGGGAGCAATATGTTAAAAGTCTTTTTTTTTTAATAGATTTTTTTTTTTTTTTACTTCTTCCTCTCCTTTCCAGACAGTTACTGTACAAAACCCAACAGAAATTTATAATAAATACCTAACACAAGAGGCTCAGTACATTGCTACATTCCTTCACTGAAGGGAAACATATATATATACACATATATATATATATATCCTAATATATAACCTCTTGGATTTCAAACAGCTTAAAGGCTACATGGTTCTATGGGAAGGGCAGGAACCCCACTCACCATCACCCAGACCCCAAACCTCACCCCAGCAGCACTGCCTGCAGCCCCCCAAGCTCCCGGGTGGCTCCTCAGCCTTCTCCTTGCTGGAAAAGCAGATAGGATTTACCCCACAATAGGGAATTTCTGCTTCCAGGAAGGGAATTTCTGCATCCAGGAAGGGAATTTCTGCATCCAGGAAGCTCTGGCTAAGCAACTTTGCAGTGAATATTAAAAAAAATAAAAATTAAAAAGGAAGAGACCTTTGGTGTGCACGACTTCTGTCTAAAAAAATACAGATTTTTTTTTTTTTTCCTTGGCATTGGTCTCAGGCTTGAAATTTATGCTTAGGATGCTGGAGAGTAAAAACCCAGGCTGGCCTTTGAGTGAAAAGCCCTGCAGGCTCCTCCAAAGGGGAAAGAGAAAATAATCCTGCAAGGCTCCATGACTTTAGCATCCAACTATTTGGTAGAGCCAGAGAAAGGGTTTAAATTCCCGGAGATTAATTAGCAGATGCAGAACATGGCCTGAAGGTAGCTCTGAACAGCAGCCCAAACAGCTCTGCATCCAAGCTCTGCAGCTGGCTTTTCATTCATTTTTCTTTTTTTTCCTAAAAAAAAAAGAGCTGAGCCCTTGGTACCCTCAGTCCTTGGCTGTGCCCTCTTTGGTTTCAACAGGAATTACCTGCAGGAGATAAAAGCTGAAGATTTTGGGGGGTTAATTAATTCCCCCAGGGTTAATTTCCCTGCAGCCTCAGTGGTGACGTGGGAGTTACTGGGGGGAAAGGGGGGAAGGAACGTGGCATCCATTTTCCTGGATATTTGTGTAGATTTAGTAGTTCCTCCTATTTACCACTACCGTTTCATTAAAGTTTAGTTCCCAACCCATTAACCCTGGGCGTTAATTAAATAATCATAACATTTCTGGCATGGCTTTGGGGTGAGGTTCACCCAAACCCAAAGCCCAGCTTTCCCCACACTACAACCGTGTGTTCCACAGCAGCAACCCCCTTGCAGGCAAGGCTTTTTTTTTTTACTTTTTTTTTTTTATTTTATTTTTTCCCCCTCTAAATCCCAACTTGCCTGCGGGCAACCAGCCGGAGGGCAAGGCAAAGCAGCCCCGCCGGGCTTCCCCACACCCTGCTGAGGTAGACGGGGACGGGGTGGGGATGGAGAGCGGGTTGTGCAGCTCAGCACTGCCTGAGGACACAGGTGACAGTGGCAGGGGGTGGCCCGGGCCAGCCGCATTTCTCCGGGGCAGTGATTTCCCCCGCGTAATCGATGCAAGAGGCGTTGCGCGTCCTCACCCCCTGCCCGCAAGTTTGGGAGCAAGGAGACCAAGGAGCCAAACGCCACAGGGGGCAGGGGACATCTCCGCAGGGTTTGATGTCCTCGGGTTTGAGGGCTCGGTCGCAGGTGGAGGAGGTTTGTCCCTCCACATCCCTGCAATCCACGCTCCTCCTCTGCCAGCCCGAGCCGCAGGTTTTGGAGCACTCGGACCAATCGCCCAGCACCCAGTGGGAGGTCAGCATGGGTTGGATGACGTTGGGTGACTTCTTCTCTTTGCCTTTCTCCTTGCTGAAAGGGATGTCCTTGGGGATGAAGAAGGAATATTTGACTTTGGGAGGGAAGATCTGGCCGGAGATGCTCAGCAGCTGGACGGTCAAGGGCTCCGGGAGGCGTCGGAAACTCTGGAGCCTTTCCAAAGTGGTCATGGAGCCACTGTATTTCAGGATGGTCCCTTTCAGGAGGATGTCCTGCTCCATGGCCGAGATGGCAAAGTCCCCATTCAGCAGGTATTTGCCCTCCTGGGTCCTCAGGGCCAGGTAGTTCCCGTCGTGCCGGACCCCGCGGTGGCTGCGCTGCTTGATGTCGATGTTGGTGGCTCCGGCGGGGATGGTGACAATGTCATTGTAGCCATACCTGCAGGAGGCAAAGGGACAGGGATGTTTTCCTGGGATTTATTAAGTGGTCGGAGAGCAGCATTGTGGCTCTGGAGCTGTTTCTCCAGCAGCTGGAAATCTGGCAGTGGTGTCAGATGTGTGCGCAGCTGGAGGACTTGGCTGAAGGAGGTGCAAAAAAAATGAGGGATGCAATGAGATGAGCAGTCCCTAACCCCTCGCTCTGGGAATTGGGGAAGTGTTGGGGACTAAAAACCTGGCTCTGCCCAGCTGGCACTGGTGATGCCAAAGGGCAGCAGAAGCCAGAGGCAGAGTTAGATAAAGATTTAGCTTTAGATATAGAAGATTCGGACATAAATTTAGATTGTTTGGATATACACATAGATTTAGGTATCTGGATTTAGGTACATACATTTGGTTTTAGATCTAGATTATTTAGAATAAAATTCTTTTGATTCGGATCTAGAGATTCAGGTGATTTAGATTCTGATCTATAGATTCAGATTCTACAGACACAGCTACAGAGCAGCAGAATACAGCAGCAAAGCCTCTCCTCTCCTTGTGCTGGTGCCTCTGCACTCTGGCCTCAGCTTTGGAAGGGTTTTGCAGTCCCCATCCTGCTGGAAAAGTGCTCCCATGGAGCACAATCCAAGGATTTCCCTGCAAATCCAGGCAGAGCCCATCCCAGGAGCATCACAGCCCCTCAAAGGCTTCTGTACCCCAGCCCTTGGTACCCCATCCTATGGCCATTTCTTACTGCTATGACAAAATGCCACCCTGGTGGGACATGCAGGGTGGGGATCGTTTCCAGGCATCCCCAGGGATGGTTCTGGGGCCAGGAAATAGGTTTGGAATATTATGGAAAAAATCACTGATGTCAAAATCTCCTCTCAGTCCCCCTCACTCTGATCTTGATGGGATGTCTTCTTGGCTGGAGCTACCAAACCAGGATGGATTTAGTCAGCCACAGATGATTCAGAGGAGGGTGGAAGCCCCATTTCCCTGGAAAGAAACCATTTGGGAAATCTGATTTGACAGCATGAATCACCCTCCCCATGGAATTGGAGGCATTGGGTTTTCCTGGGGATATTTTCACTAAAACCTTTGGCAAAGCAACGGAGACCACGGGAAGAGCTCCCTCAATGCCTGCATCCCAGGACTGAAATCCACTCCCCCTGATCCCAGGGAAAGGTTATTGCACTATTTATATCCCACATCAGCCCCTGAGTCCGTGTCTGAGTGTCAGTGTTAGGGTGCCAGGGCTGTTGTCAGCTCCTCAGGGCAGCAGAATCATTTCCACTGAGCCCAGCTGTAGTTTTGGGAGATAAACTCTCCTTGACGTAGGAGAACAGAATCATAGAATCATGGAATTGGCTGGGTTGGAAGGGACCTCAGAGATCATCAAGTCCAACCCTTGATCCACTCCCCCCGTGGTTCCCAGCCCATGGCACTCAGTGCCACATCCAGGCTCTTTGGAAAGATCTCCAGACACGGAGAATCCACTACTTCCCTGGGCAGCCCATTCCAATGCCTGATCACCCTCTCCAGAAAGAAATTCTTTCTCATCTCCAACCTAAACCTCCCCTGGCACAACTTGAGACCTCTTGTCTTGTTGAAAGTCGTTTGGCAAAAGAGCCCAACCCCCCCTGGCTCCAACCTCCTTTCAGGGAGTTGGAGAGAGTGATGAGGTCTCCCCTGAGCCTCCTCTTCTCCAGCCTCAACACCCCCAGCTCCCTCAGCCCTTCCTCACAGGAATTCTGCTGGATCCCTTCACAGCCTCCTTGCTCTTCTCTGGACCTGCTCCAGCACCTCAATCTCCTTCCTGAGCTGAGGGGCCCAGAACTGGACACAGGACTCAAGCTGTGGCCTCACCAGAGCTGAGCACAGGGGCAGAATCCCTTCCCTGGACCTGCTGGCCACGCTGTTCCTGAGCCAGCCCAGGATGCCATTGGCCTTCTTGGCTACCTGGGCACACTGCTGGCTCCTGTTCAGCTTCCTGGCAATCCAGACTCCCAGGTCCCTTTCTGCCTGGCTGCTCTCAGCCACTCTAGCCTCACACTTTGGCAATAATAATAATAATAATAAAAAAACAAATAAGGAAGGAGAAGGGGAAAGCTGTTTTTTTGTTTGTTTTTCTTTTCGTCCCTCCCCCATCCCATCTTTTCCCCCTTACTTGGAGCGGTTGAGGGAGCCAGAGATTTTCCTGCACGTGGAGCCATTGCCACCACACACCCCACACTTGTCCAGCTTCTTGGAGGACCCAATGACATGGTCACAGCCAGCCTTGATGCACTGCCCGTGGACACAGATGGAGAGGGTCTCCGGCCCACAGAGTGTCCCATCAATCACCTGGGAAAGGGAGAGGGAAAAA
The DNA here is from genome assembly GCF_003957555.1 of Calypte anna. Lineage (NCBI taxonomy): Eukaryota > Metazoa > Chordata > Aves > Apodiformes > Trochilidae > Calypte > Calypte anna. Next base: position 1,687,646 of record NC_044269.1, read on the forward strand.
GGGAAGGGGAAAGGGGAAAAGGGGGAAAGGAGGAAAAGGGGAAAAAAGGGGGAAAAGGGGAAAAGGGGAAAAGGAGAAAAGGAGAAAGGGGGAAAAGGGGGAAAAGGGGGAAAAGGGGGAAGGGAAAGGGGAAAAGAGGGAAAAGGGAGAAAGGAGAAAAGGGAGAAAAGGGGAAAAGGGGAAAAGGGGGAAAGGGGGAAAAGGGGGAAAAGGGGAAAGGGGAAAAGGGGAAAAAGGGGAAAAGGGGGAAAGGGGAAAAGGGAAAGGGGAAAAGGGAAAGGGGAAAGGGAAAGGGGAAAGGGGGAAGGAAAGGGGAAAGGGGGAAGGGGGAAAGGGGGAAAGGGGGAAAGGGGAAAGGGAAAGGGAAAGGGGAAAGGGGGAAAGGGGGAAAGGGGAAAGGGGAAAGGGGGAAAGGGGAAAGGGGGAAGGGGAGAGGGGGAAAGGGGGAAAGGGGAAAGGGGGAAGGGGAGGAAGGGGAAGGGGAAAGGGGGAAGGGGGAAGGGGGAAGGGGGAAGGGGGTAAGGGGAAAGGGGAAGGGGGAAAGGGGAAGGGGAAAGGGGGGATGCTGAGAGCACTGGAAGTGAAAGGGGGTGAGGAGGGGTGGTGATCACCCCTGGGGGGCTGTGGAGGGTGGGTTTTGACCTGATAGCAGAAGGAAATTTTTTACAGGGGAGATGGTGGAGACACTGGATTGTGTCCCCAGAGAGGTGGGAGATGCCCCATCCCTGGAAAGATTGAAGGTCGGGTTGGCTGGGGCTCTGAGCAAGGTGATGTGGTTGAAGAGGGGGGTGGGGGCTGGCTGCTGGGCTAGATGACATTTCAAGACCCTTCCCGTGAGCCATTCTGGTGTTTTGTGATCTTACTTTGGCCTCAAAGACTTTAAACTCGCTCCTCCCCCTTGCTCTGCAGAAGAGTTTGCAGCGGTCCCGTGGGGACACCCCTGAATACTTGGGCACCCACTCCAGGTGATTCCCTTCCAGGTCCGTGAAGTTGTAGCTGTTGTACTTCTCACACTGCTGCTCCCGAAAGCTTTTCCCTGCAAGGGAAGGAGAAACCTGACCCCAAAGTTGGGGCAAGCCAGCAGGCTGAGGAGGGATGCCCCACGCCACCCAGAGGGGATCAAAACCCCCAGCAGAAGGGTGTTTCCCTGAAAAAAAATGTGAATATTGGTGGCCAACAGGCTGAGCTTGAGTCAGCAATGTGCCCTTATGGCCAAGAGGTCAATGGTGCCCTGGGGGGACTTTAAGAAGTGTGGCCAGAAGGTGATGGGGAGGGGATTCTCTCTGAAGCCACATCTGGAGGAACTGCATTCAATTGTGGGCTCCCCAGTTTAGGAAGGACAAGGAGCTACTGGAGAGGGTCCAGCACAGAGCCACAGAGATGATGAGAGGTCTGGAGCATCTGCTATCCAAGGGAAGACTGGAAAAGAGGAGGCTGAGGGGGCATCTCCTAAATATCTGAAGGGTGGGTGTCAGGAGGATGGGATCAGACTCTTCCCAGGAGTGTCCAGTGATGGGACAAGGGGTCACAAACCTGGAGCACAGGAGGTTCAACCCAACCATAAGGAAAAAACTTATGAGGGTGATAGAGCACAGGGTCCCCTCTGGGGACATTCAGAACCTGTTCCTGGGTGCCCATCTCTAGAAGTGGAGTTGGATCTTCAGAGGTCCAGCTCTCCCCCTTCCCTGATAACTCCAGGGAGGAAAAAGTCTCCTCCCTTTGGCTGTGGGGCTGGATGGATGTGGGGAGCTGGACTCACCATCCTGGGGGCACTCCTCGGTGTGGCAGGACTGGTATTTGGCTCGTTGGCCCTCACAGTAGTGGCCACCGTGCTGGGGGGGGGGACTGTCACAGTGCCGGTGGGAGAACTGCACCCCCCCCCCACAGCTCCTGGAGCAGGACCCCCAAGGGCTCCAGGGACCCCATCCCCCATCCACCACCACCTGCAAGAAACCACAAATAAATAAATAAAAAAAAAGCTGCTAGATCCAGCACCTCCAGCTCTGCTGGTTCTGCTCCACAGGTCCAGAGCAGAGCTGAAACCTCAGGAGAAGGAGGGGGATGCTGCAGGTAGAGTTCTCCTTGACTCCCACCGAGCTCTTCATGTGCTTCAAGCTAAGCTGACTGGCTGAGGAATTGCTGCTACATTCCCCCAGAAAGGGAAAAAATGAGGATTAAACTGCAAAACTGGAGCTGCTTGCTCTGGACCTTGGAGCCCATGCCTTGGAGAAAGCCCCAAGAACTTTGTGGGCAGTGGGGTTGGAATTAGGTGACCTGAAAGGTCCCTTCCAACCCTAAAAATTCCATGATTCTGTAACATTTATCTATGAGCTGGGCTTGCAGTGACCAAAATTAACAAAAGGTGCTGTTGGAGGAGACTTGGGCAGGAACCAAGCAGAACCACAGAGTGATTTAGATTCAGATCTACAGATTCAGACTCTACAGATACGGCTGTAGCTACAGAGCAGCAGCAAAACCTCCCCTCTCCTTGTGCTGGTGCCTCTGCACTTTGGCCTCAGCTTTGGAAGGGTTTTGCAGTCCCCACCCTGATGCAAAAGCTTTGTTTTAGGGTTGTTTTAGGTTGGAAAACACCTCCAGGATCACCCAATCCAACCTCTGACCACCACCATAAGCCAAGCTAGGAGATGGCAGGACTGGAAGTGGGCAGAGGTTTGGGAATCCCCAAATGTTGAGCCCCCCAACCCATTGGGGTGTGTCCCTCCATCATTACCTGGGGCTTCAGAGCATCCTTGGGCAAGCAGTGTCCATCCCAGCAGAGCCCCCCAGCTTTGCAGGGGGTGCCATCAGCCCAGGGCAAGCTGCCATTCTTGGTGTGGCAGAGGGGCTCCCCACTGCCCCCCAGCCTGCACCAGAGCTGGGCACAGATGTCCTCCTCCGTGGTGTTGGGACAGTGCTGGAAATCCTTGCCAAAGATCTGCTGGCACTGCTGGTCCAGGCTGTAGAGGGCTCCTTGGCCAGGCAGCTCAGTGGGCAGGAGGAGGGGGTCTGCAGGGGCATCCAGCAAGCAGTCCCCTGGGCAAGGTAAGAGAGGCAGAAAGGTTTGGGTTGGGATCAATTTGGCATCCCCACCCCTCTGTCTGGGCTCCCATTTGCTGCCCCATCAGCCCAGCCATCCCTCCAGGTACTGCAGGAGAAGGTTGGTGGGAATGATGAAGGACAAAGCCAGGCTGGGGGGAGAATGGATTGGGAAGAGCCCTGAGGAGAAGGATTTGGGGGTGTTGGGTGATGAGCAGCTCACCAGGAGCTGGCAAGATGCATTCCAGCCCAAAAACCAACAGAGGGGAGGATTAGGAAGAAATTCTTGACCATGAGGGTGGTGAGACCCTTGTCCAGGTTGCCCAGAGAAGCTGTGGCTGCTCCATCCCTGGAGATGTTCCAGGTTGGATGGGGCTTGGAGCACCCTGGGCTGTGGGAAGTGTCCCTGACCATGGCAGGGGGTGGCACTTTAGATGGTGGAGTGGTTTGGATTGGAAGGGACCTTAGAGATCATCCAGAAGATCCACTAGATGACCTTTGAAGGTGTCCATCCCCTCCCTGGAGATGTTCCAGGTTGGATGGGCTTGGAGCACCCTGGGCTGGTGGGAAGTGTCCCTGCCCACGGCAGGGGGGTGGAACCAGATGATCTCTGAGGTCCTTTCCAAGCCATTCTGGGATTCCATCAGGCTCCTTACCATGCCCACCATCCAGGAACTCGGTGAGGTACATGGCACTGCAAGGAGACCAGGGCTGAGTCTTATTCAGGTGGATGAACAGAGGAGCCATCAGATGGTGCTTGCCAAGGGGCCCAAAGAGCCTCTCACAGGTCTTGGAGTCATCATGGGGCATGCTGAGGACATGGCCTGGGGAACAGAGAGTATTGGTGAGCCCCAACCTCCCAGATAGAGCTGGATCCCACCTCTGAACCCATCACATCAGCCAAAGCCACCCCATTTACACCCCCTCAGGGTCTCCTCAGGGCTGCCCAGGCTGTGCTACATCCCCTCCCAGCAGCAGGGCTGGACAAGGGGAATGGTTTGGTCCCTCCTCATCCCCCAACCCCCCAGGTCAGGGGTTCATTACCCAGTTCATGAGCCAGGGTGTAGGCTGCCTGCAGCCCCTCATCCTCGATCACCGAGCAGCTTTTGTTGGGGTCACACATGGTGCCAATATCTGCCACTCCCAGCGTGTCACAGCTCTGGTGGCCACAGAAATCCTGTTCAGGAGGAGGAGGAAGGGAGGAAGGTGAGGTGAAAGGGATGCCACCTCTGGTAAGCCCTGGCATCTCTGGTGGAAACCCCATGGGGACATTGAGGGGATGGAGTGTGTCCAGAGGTGCAAAATCTGAGCAGGAGGGGTTGAGGGAGCTGGGGGTGTTGATCCTGGAGGAGAGGAGGCTGAGGGGAGAACTTCTGGCTCTCTGCAACCCCCTGAGAGGAGGTTGGAGCGAGGCTTGGTCTTTTCTCCCAAGGAACAAGCATCAGGACAAGAGGAAATGGTCTCCAGTTGCACGGGGGGTGGCCTGGGGTGAATATTAGGAAAAAAACTTCACTGAAAGGGTTAATGAAACCCTGGGACAGGGTGGTGGTTGGATCACCAGTCCTGGAGGTGTTTAAAAACCTTTTAGCTGGGACATGGTTTAGTGGTGGGCTGGTCAGAGGCAGGTTAATGCTTGAAGGTCTTTTCCAACCCAAACAATTCCGTGACTCCCTGATTCTTTGCGTGGTGATGGGGATCCCTCCTTCCTCTCCAGGGACTTTTCCCCTCTTCCCTCCTCCCCAAAGCATTCCCCAGGGAATTCCTTCAGACCTGTCTGGTCAGCAGGATGGCTGTGTCATAGTGCTCGGGGTGTCTGTCACTGGGGGGGTTGAACTTTTGCTGCCAAGTGCAGAAGTTACGGAGGGTGAGGCCACCATTGTCAGACACCTCTGGGCCTGAGGTCTCCTCATCCACCACCAGCACCTTCACCACCACCAGGCTGATGGAGTTCTTCAGGCTGGGGTGTTTGTAGATCCGAGCAGCCATGGACATCAGGGTCAGGATGTGGTCCTGTGGGGAAAGAGAAGAGCAGAAAAAGCCTGGGGGAAACTTTGGCCATACTGGGGTTCTTCTTTTGGGTTAGGAAAGGAGAAATAAGCTCCATTTGATGATGATGATGATGATGATGAACTTCATGATGATGAAGCCTACCACATCCAGACAGATGCAGGCAACCACCTGGTTTGATGGACTCAGTTCTATCCATAGTGCTTCAAACCTTGTGCTGGAGGGAAGGACAGGCAGGACAAACCCATCCCTCTACCCCCTTCTCCACCTGCCATGAACCCTTTGCACCCAGGAGCCTTCCAGGATGACCTCAATCATCCCTGGGAGTGCTCCTGCATATTCCCAAAGCATTAACTGTGCCCTGGGGCTTGGAACCAACCTCGTGCCCAACCTCCCATGGGTGCAAAAACCACCTTTGCAGGGCTGTAAATCTCTTGGCCGGGCAGAAATTTGAATTCAAGCCAACCAGGGGATAAAGAAGTTTGACAGAGGAGGCTTCTCCCAACAGCATCCCTGCTTGGGCAAGCTGGACAACCAGAGATGACTTCATATGTCAAACGCGCCAGCGATCTTTAGGCTGATGTAAACATCTTATCAGAGCATCGAGATTCCTCCTCTCCTTGGCACCCATTCCCAGCCTTGGAGTCAGGGGAAAAATATGTGGCTCTTACACAATGTGGGGTTGGGAAAGAGAAAGTGGCTCCTCTCCTCCCCAGACACATCCCACCCCGAGCTCCTGCTCCAGCGCCACTGATGAACCTGGGAGGGCTCAGTGGGAAAACTCCTCTGGTGGCTGAGCCTCACCCCGAATCCCTGTTTTCCCAAGGGACCTCATCCATCACCATGCTGCCAGGACAAAAATACCATTTTTTTTAAGCAAAGGTAGAGATTTTCAGAGGGGTTCCCCCCTCCCTGCCCATCAGCTGATGGAGAATTTGCTCCCGGGGCAGAGCCGCTCGCCCGGGGGGAATTGTGGCCAATTTAAATTATTCTGTCATATTTTATCCTGTTGCTGGCAGATCCCTGTGTAAACAGATGTCTCCCTTCAGCAAGACAGATCCTAAGTCCTCCTCAGCTCATTATCCAAGGGCAGGCCCCAGGAAGGGTGCTGGGAGAGCTGAATAAACTGGTTTATTTAGACTGGCTGGATCTCCCCGACATGACTCACATCCCAGCCCCAAAACATGCAGCAGATGTCACTTGAGAAGCCACCACCGAGGCAGGAAACCCAGGTTTGCTCCAGGGGAACTCTTCAACCCATAGGGGAAGTCCATTTGGGGTAAAATATCCTAAAAAAAATATCACAAAACCTTCCTAAAATTGCACGCATGGGGATCTAGAAGGATGCTCTTGTGTTGGAGCTGCCCATCATGGGACCATCCATCATTTCCAAGGGTTTCTTCATAATTTCCAAGGGTTCCTCCATCATTTCCAAGGGTCCCTCTATCCTTTCCAAGGGAAATTCTCTGCCCTATCCTTTTCTAACCCATTACAGGATTCTCTCCATCCTGGGAGCTCTTCCCTGGGAGGTCTCAGGCCCTACCACAAATCCCCCTGGGACACCAAGAGCCAAGAAACTCTTGGAGCAGCTGGAGCAGGGATGACTTGGAAAAGATCCTTCCTTTCTTCTGGAAAGCAGAGATGGAAAGGAAACCAAACAAAAAAGCCATTTAGTGCTGACTAAAAGGTCAAATTCACTTGTTCCACCATCTGGTGTCTATTTATACCCATCTCCAGACCATGCAGGACATGGCTGGGTGTCAGAAGGACCCTGATGGATCCAGGGGGAGCAGGAATCCACCTGCAACTACCTTGGCTTGGCCAAAAGTTTGGAGCTGGGGCCAAATGGGATCCCCAGGGCTGAGGGCAGGCTGATTTTTGGCCAGCCATGAGTTGTCTCCCACCCATCCCATCCTTCCCTCTGCCTCTTCTCCAGGATTTCCTTCCCAGTGTTGGGGATAAGGATGTGGGAATTTAGATTTAGGTTGGGGAGCCCAGGGGGGTGCAAACAGCTCAGTTTTTTTCTCAGCACGTTTCCAACCAGCCCCTCTGGAGATGTTGCTGGGATTTCTGTCCAGCTGATGAAATCAGCTCCAAGGGGGGTGGCAGGAGCATCACCCCCTCTGCCCATGGCTCCTCCAGCCAGGCACCAGGATCTCCCCTCTGCCACCCCACTTTCTCCCAAGTTCATAAAAAAAAAAAAGCCTCCTACTCATTTTCCCTGTCTCTGGTCTCAAGAAGATCACCTAGAGCACCAATTCCTCAAAAAAAAAAAAAAAGGTGGTGGTGGGGGAGGAGATGTCTTCTGTCCACCTGCACTATTACAGCAGCTCCAACACCTTCCCTGCACCCACAGCATCCCTGCCCAGCACCCAGAGGTGCCACCAGCAGTGCCCAACCTGAGGCTGCAAACAGGACACCCAGAGGGTTGGGAACAGGGAAAAAAAACCTGGAAATCAGCACAAGGAGGCAGTGAAGGGGTTGTTTTTAACCTGCTCACCTTGAAGGGTTTCTCTCTCTGGCAAAAATCTCTGCTCACATTCCCCTCCACAGGAACCACTCAGAAGCTGCAGATCCCCAAACTGCTTTGGGTTTGTTTTTTTGTTTGTTTTTGGTTTTTTGTTTGTTTGTTTGTTTTTTGGTTTTTTTTGGATGTGGGGGGGAAGAAGCTGCTCTTACACAGACATTAACTATGATTGTGGTATGCACATCATGACCTAATCTTGTCAGACCCACCCAGGGCAGAAGGACAGCCAGGAGCACCCATGCAACACCCTGGCACAGCTCCCTCCTTCCACCACGCTGCTGGAGCTGAGCCCGACCTGGGGGGGGGGGGATTTTTGGGTCTATGGGTTGTTTTTTGGTTATTTTGTTTGGGTTTTTTTTAACTCTAGAAGCCAGAATTTCTGTAAAAAAAGGGGAAAAAAAAAAAAAGGAATGCTGAGATTTCTGGAGTGCAGGCAGAAGGAAGCAAACATGGGGTCAGATGCGAGGGCTGCCCAGCTTTAAAAAAAAAACAACAAACATAAAAACAAAAAAAACCCAAGCAAACAAACAAAAAACAACTGATAAAAATGTATCCCAGCCTGTCTCCCTCCTGCAGAGCAATGTCTGCTTGCTGGCCCCCCAGCTCGGATGCCCCCAGCCCTGCCAGCCTCCTGCTGGGGTTTGAAGCCCAGGCCAAGAATTTTCTTAAAAAAAAAAAAAAAAATTAAAATAATGTAGGAGTCAGCCAAGGGAAATAGGGAGCAAGAGATAGCTGAGGGGGACACCCTGCCAGCCTGCCTGCCCTCTTGCCTCCCCAGCTCTCTGCCTCATCACTTCTCTGTCTGCTCCATGAATTTCCCCCCCTTTCTCTTTCCCAGGTATTTTGGGAGCAAGGAAGCAATTAATAAAAAGAAGCATGGGGGAAACTGGGGACTGCCCACTGGGGTGACACCAGAGAGCCAGGGGGATATTTTGGGAGGCTGCCCACTCTTCCAACCCCTTGTGCTGCAAGGGATGAGGGCTGAGGGGTCATAAATCCTATGGGAAAAGTTGTGGAGATGCTGGGAGCAGCCCAGATCCCCCCTTTTGCTCTGCAAAATTCCCCTTCAATCCCTCCCCCAGATGCCTGTGGGATGGGCTCGGGAGGAGCTGGCTTCTTTTGTCAAGGGATTAAAGGAAGTCACCAGCTCAAGCTGGAAAATATCCCGAAACCAGCGGAGGAGCAGGACACCTGGGGGGCTTTGGCTTTTACTCCCAAGGTGACTTTGAGGGTCAGGATCCAGCACCCTGGTCTGGTCTGAGAGGGAAGGGACTGCTAAAACCTGATAAATCTGCCTGGAAAACTCACCAGAAAAAAAAAAGAAAAAAAATCAAGCAAGGAATCCCAGCTCCATCCAACCCGATCGTGCCCTGGCTCCTCGGGAATCGGGGATGGCAAATTTCTCGCTTGCAAGAGGAAAAGAGCGGGGAAAAAAAAAAAAAAAAAAAAAAAAAAGGAAAGGGAGGGGAGGGAGGGATTGGAGCCATGGTGTTTGCAGAGGGAAGTTTGGAACCTCATCTGCACCCGAGAGACAGAAGAAATCCCCCCGCAGGAATCCAGCCCTGCTGCCAGCTGGCTGGGGATGCTTTGGGTGTCTGGGCATCTGAGCCCAATCTTCAGGTGCTCAACCCAACCCCCCTTTTCTTCCTCACATCAGCTCCTCCCCTCCTGCCTCAGTTTCCCCTGCTCCAAAACCCCACTTCATTTTTTTTTCCCCCCCTAAAATTTTAGATTTAACCCGCAGGAAAAAGGAGAAATTATGCAGCCAACCCCCCACCTCCATATTCCAGGAATCTTCCCAATCCCTGCAGGTCTCATCCTGGACATGCCAGCTCCTCACAGCACCATCCTGCTCCTAATGCCTCTCAACCCCTCCCCCCCCCCCCCAAAAAAAAAACCCAAACCCACCTCCTGCAAACACCAATCCAGAAGAACAATTAACACACTCCCCCCTCCCCAAATTTCAGGTCTGCTGCTGCTCTGGCTTCACCATTTCCTCCTGGTTTATGTTGATGGGGGTGGAATTAAACTCTTGTTAACTAAATAAGCTTAACAGCTGAGCTGCTAATGACTCAGATTGATTAGGAATAAATCATTAATAGCATTTCCCTAATAGCAGCATGGGTCTGATTGTCATTGGCAGTGCTTGAGCACATCTTCCAGGCTCTGACTTCTGCTCCAGCTGCTGCAGCTCAGGCAGGAAAATCATTGGGCACACACACAATGCTTCTGACCTTTAATAAATCCCTGGTAATTAAAATGTGGTTATGGGCAGCAAAGTCACCATATGAACATGGGGAACTCAAGCTATTTCCACCCCAGGCACCTCCAAGACAGCTCTCTAAGATTTTCACCAGCACAAGCAAGCCACCATATATATATATTTTTTTTTTTCTTTTTGCCCAAAAATTAGTTTTTAGGGAGAAGCAAGGCAGATATTTGGTCTCCTGAGTTAGCAGCAACCCTGCTCCACGCTGCAGTTTTGTTGCTGGGAACAAAAGACACAGAAGCACAGCAGGTGGCTTTTTTTTTTTCTTTTTTTTTTTTTTTTTTTAACTGCTATGTAAGAGCTGCCTGAAGTTTCCTCTTAAACACGCTATTGCTCTGCTCATCCCAAATGAGATCTTTCAAGGCTTCCTTCCCACCCTGAGAGATGATGGAGGGGAAAAAAAAATAAAAATTGCTCTTGGGGACAAAGAAATGATGGTGAAGGGGGAGCCAAGCAGGCTGGAAACTCCCTGGTAACTCCAGAGGGAGCTGCCAGGTACCTGCCAGGCAGCATCACCCACCCCAAGGGCTGAAGAAGCAAAATCAGGGCAAGTCACCAGGTTCCAACCCCTTGGTTGTGTCTCCGTGCAGCTCAGCATCCATCTGGGAGCTGCCACGGCACAGATTTACCCACAGGGCTGTTATTTCCCAGGATTACCCCAATTTCTTCTCCCCCCTCCCCAATATATCACCTTATCTGCAGCAGGAGGCAGCCCCTTGGTGATGTTTTAAAGCCACTGGGTGCCCACCTAGTTGCAGAAGGTGCCATAAACTATTTTCTCTCCAGTTTCCACCCCTGTTAAATCCCTGTTGCTTAAAAAAATTCATTTTGCCCCTCTGTAAACTTTGGTTTTGACAACTGTGAGCTCTGGGTGGGGGTCTCCAAGTGCTGCATCCATCCCTCCTTCACCCTCAGCTGCTCCTGCCAGCCTGGTTTTATGGCATGGAAGTCAAAACCCAAGCCAAGGGTGATGCCAAGCAGCTGGGAGCCGCTGGAACTCCAAGGTTTAGCTTTTCTCCAGGTCTGGAGTTAAACCACTGCTTCATCAGGAGTGGAGAAGCTGGATGAAGCCCTGGGAGAAAGGGCAAAGTGGGCAAAAAAGGCAAAGCTGGGCAAAACCTTTCCAGACCTGAATTTGGCCTCAAATGACCTGTCCCTGCAGGGAGCGTAGCCTGGCTTGGCTTTTGGCATGAAAAAAACCCCACAGTGCAGATGGAAGCTGCTGGTCAGCAGCTCTGGAGGTGGATGTGGAGCCAGGGTCTCCACTCCTGGGGTTTCCACCACAAAACCTTGGCCATGGGCAGGGTATCTGCAGGCAGAGTGTGTGGAAGGAGGAGGAGAGTTTGATGGGGAAAGGGCTGGTGCATCTGCTCAAGCTGCTAACAGGTGGCTGCAGAGCAGGACTACGAGTTACTCAGCCTTTGGTTTAGTTACTATCTGGCCCCAGCTCCCATCCAGAAGGGAGTTAAGCCCATCACTTTCCAGCACAGCTCTTTTTTTCTAGCACAAAATAATTTTAAAAAAGGCATTAACCCCCTCTGTTCCTCATCTCTGGGGACACCAGACAGCTGGGACACCCGGCACAAACTCCCTGGGTCTGGGAAAGGGTCCCCTGGCACTGCCCAAACCCCACAGATGTACCCTACATGGCACTGAAAGGTGGGGACAGAGCCAGGGTGGCATCCCCTGTCCCCCAAGGGAGCACCCTGGGGAGCTGCTTGGGGGTCTGGCAGAACCCGGGGGGACAGGAGGGGATGGGGGGGTCAGAGGGATGCAGGGGGAGACAGAGGATGGAGGGGTGAAGAGGCAGCGGGGACAGAGGATGGAGAAGATGGAGGGAGGGGAGGAGAGGCAGTGGGGATGGGGACAGGAGGGATGAAGGAGACTAAGGGGATGAAGGGGACAGAAGGGATGAAGGGGACAGGAGGGATGAAGGGGATGAATGGGACAGAGGGGATGAAGGGGACAAGGGGACACGCCAGCCCTTACCTCCACGTCCTCCCCGTAGAACCTCACCATGGAGGCATCAGCCACCAACAAAGTCTCCACGTACCGCGCCCGGGACACGAAGCGTTTGACCCGGCTCGGCGGTTCCCCTGGACCGGGACCGAGCCCGGCAACTCCCTCAAAAGCCGGAGGGGTCCCCGGGGGGGCTGCCCGGCGCTGGAGGAGATGCAGACGTCTCCAGGGGGGTCCGGGCGAAGGTTGCCCGAGGGGCTGCAGCTCGTAGGTTTCCCCGTCGAGGAGAAAAGCAGCTCGGAACCCCCCCCCGGGGCAGCGGCTGAGCACGGCGGGGGCATCGGGGTTGCCTTCCACGGTTCCCCCGTAGAAACAACCCCGTCTCGGGGGGCTTCGAGGCGGTGCCTTCCGTCCCCCCAACCTCTGGAAGAGGAGGCGGGGGGCGAGGAAAGAAGCGTCGGGGCGGAGGCGGAGGACGAAGGCGCGGCCGAAGGCAGCCAGGCGCAGGGCCAGCAAACCCGGGGGTGCGGGCAGGAGTGCGGGCAGCAAGGGCTGCGTGTCCCGGGGGGGACCCGGCAGAGCCCACGCGTGGCAGAGCAGGAGCAGGTGGAGCGGAGCCCGGCCCCCCAGCAGCGCCCGCCGCCCCATCGCCCGCCCCGTCGGGGCTCCCCCGCAGCCTCCTCGCTGCCTGCCGAGCCCGCTGTATTTATACTTTCTTCCCCCCGGCTTTGACATAAGAGGTTTATTTTTGAGCCTCTCGCTGTTCCCCACTCCCCCTCCCCTGCCAGCCAGAGCCTGGGGGAGGAGGAGAAGTGAAAGGAAAAAAAAAAAAAAAGCGGCAGAAAGAAAAAAAATACAAAACGAAAAAAACCAAAAAAACCTCGAACCCAACAAGAAAAAAAAACAAAAAAAACCAAAAAAAAAACCAACCCACTTTTGGATGCGATTTGAAGCCAATCAGGCGCTGGGAGCCCCGCCTGCTTCCAAGTGTAAACTCCAGCCTGTTACTCTCCCAGCATTAACCCCTTCAGCCCAACCTCTGCCCCTCCCCGGGGAGATGTATTTTCCCCTCCCCTTCCCCCTGCCCCCCACGGGAGGATTTGCCCCGGGGGGGGATTTCTCTCCTTTTTTCCCCCGCATCCCTGCCCTGCTGGAGAGCCCCAGGCTTTGGGCAGCTGAAGGAAGAGCGTCTCCCTGCAGCCTGCAAGGCAGAAGGTGCCTGGGGAGGTTTTGCCCCCCCGGTTCCCGTGTCCTCGGCTTGGCTGGGGACAGGAAAGGCTTTGGGCTCCAAGAGGGACCCATCCAAGGAGGTTTCCATGCCCTGCAGGAACAGCTGGGGCCACCTGGGGTTTCCTCCAGCTGCGGGGAGGCCATGGGCTAAAACAGATTTGTGGGAAATACCTCTGAGAATAAAACAATGCAGCCAGCTCCTCCTGCTGCCTCCTTGCCTTTTTTTTTTTTTTTTTTTTTTGGGGGGGTGGGTGGGTTATGTTGTGCTGCTTCATTTAAAACCCAGTTCCCTTCCTTTCAGATGGAGTTTTTCTCCCCCTTCCCTCGCAGTGAGTCAGAAACCTTACAAAAGTGTCTGTAAAAAACCAAAACAAACCAAAACAAAAAACCTGGTCGGTGCTGTCACCTTCCCAGTGGTGCCAAACATCAGGAGATGGGCAGAAAGTCCCTGTCCCAGACTGGAAACCTGCTAAGCACCAGGGAACAACCAGCTGGAATGGAGTAAGGGAAATAACTCCTTCTGCATTACTCCCTCTTTCCTCCCAAACCCTCCTTCCCCATTAGTTCATCAGATTCCTGTCTTCTGGAGCTCCTTTTGTGCCACTCTGGGATAACCCAGGGTGTCCTTGCTGCAGTCTGGAGGTGCTGGCTCCTATCCTGCTCCTTGTCCCGGTTTCCTAAACCTTTTCCAGGGAGCAGCACTCACTCAGGACCCCTTTAACCTTGCAACCAGCTCCTCCACATTGTGGGGTTTTGGGTTTATTTTCCCTTTGCCTCATCCTTAAAAAGATTCCAAAAGGGGAAAAGCAGCATTTGGCAGCTTGGAATTCCTGGGAATACAGAGATCACTGCTAGAGTGCAGGCTTTAAGCTGCTCTCTGGTTATTTGGGGATGTATTTACATCTGCCCCTCTATTATTATCTCCACTTAAAAGCCACATCCCTACCTATATAGTAAACACACAGCCCTAAATAGCAGCCCTGCCCCGGGGCCAAGGCTCTGGTTACTTTGGCTTTTAAAAGTGTGGGGTTTGCCACCACAGAAGGAAATACTGATTAAAGAAGAAAAAAAAAAAAAAGAGGGAGAAAAAAAGGGGGGAAAAAGAGGGGATAAAAAGAGGAGAAAAAAAAGAGAAAAAAAAGATAAAAAAGAGGAAAAAAAGAGAAAAAAAAGAGAAAAAAGAAAGAAAAGAAAAAAAGATGAAAAGAAAAAAGAGAAAGAAAAAAAGGGAAAGAAAAAAGAAAAAAGAGAAAAAGAGAAAGAAAAAGAGAGAGAAAAAGAGAAAAAAGAAAAAGAGAAAAAAAAGAGGAAAAAGGAAAAAAGAAAGAAAGAGAAAGGAAAAAGGAGAAAAAAGAGAAAAGAGGAAAAAAAGAAAGAAAAAAGGAGGGAAAAAAGAGGGGAAAAAAAAGAAAAAAGAGAAAAGAAAAAAGAGGAAAAAAGAGGAAAAAAAAGAAAAGAGAGAAAGAAAAAAAGAGGGAAAAAAAAGAGGAAAAAAAGAGGAAACAAAGAGAAAAAAAGAGAAAGAAAAGAGAAAGAAAAAAACGAGAAAAAAAAGAGGAAAAATAAATTATTTAATAACTTATCAAAGCAACCCCAGGCCCAGTGCAGTTCAGGCTGGGCCATTTCTCCAGGATCCTGTCTGATTTTCCTCCCTTTGCAGCTTCACTGGGACAGGGCAAAAACCCGAGTTTTATCTTTTGGCAGAACCAGACCCGACCCCATCCTGCCCCCACTCCCCAAACCCCATCCCAGGTGCCGGCATCTCCCCAGGCTTTGCTGGTGGGGTCTGAGGCTGCAGGAGACACAGGGGAAAGTTCTCTCCTTCTCTTCCCCCCGGGATCCGATTCCCTGCGGGTTTTCCCCTCCCCGAGCCGCAGCTCTGATCCCGCAGGACGCTCCCGCATCCCGGCTGGAAATCCCGCTGGTTCCCATCAGCGGCTCCGTCCGCAGCCAGGAGCGGGGATTCCTTCTTCAGACACAGCCCAGCGGCCCAAGAGTTTGGGGTTTGGGTTTTTTTGGTTTTTTTCTGGTTTTGTTTTTTTTTTTTCCCTGTTTTGTTTTTTTTGTTTGTTCTGTTTTGGGGTTTAGGTTGTTTTGGGGGTTTTGGTTACTTAGTTTCTTTTATTTTTTTTTTAAATGTTTTTTGTTTGTCCTGTTTTGGGGCTTTTGGTTTGTTGAGGGTTTTTTCTGATTTTTTTTGTTTTGTTCTGTTTTGGTTGTTTTGGGGGGTATGGTTAGTTGGTTTTTTTTCCTTTCTTTTTTCTCCTTTTTCTCTTTTCTCTTTTTTCTTTTTGGTCTTTTTTGGGTTTGTTTTTTTTGTTTGTTTGTTCTGTTTTGGGGTATTGGTTAGTTGGCTTCTTTTTTTTCCTTTTTTTTTTTTTTTTGGTCTGTTTGCTTGTTTGATTTTGATTATTTTTTTTTTTGGGGGGGGGAGGGAGTTGAGGATGTTCCTACTCCTTAACCCCTCTCTGAACCCGCAGCCCCCAACCCCCCGTTCAGCTCCCCCCTCTCTGGGACTGTCAGAGGCTGTGAAATCCTCCAACACCCCAAATGACTGCCACTTCCAACCCCTTTTCATCCATCCCCTTGCAACCCCCCCACCCCAGCTAAATCCCACGCTGCATTCCCTGCTCCCCATTTTTTGGGGGCTCTCTGGGGTTTTTTGCTGCCCCCTCCTTCCCCTTTTCACATCCAACGTTGCAGTGCTGCAAAAACCCATCCAGTTTTTACTCTCCTGCTTGCTTTGCCTTCAACCCAGGGGAAAAATAATAAGAAGAATAATTAAAAAAACCCAAACCAAACCATTTGGAAGAATTATTTAAGCTGTTACAATCCCCCCCCCCCCCCAAAATATTACCACTAGATGTCAGTGCTGCCCGATGCTGGGGAAGCCCTAAACCCATCCCTGCCGCCACGGAGGTTTATTATTATTATTATTTTGGTTTTTATTTTTATTTTGGGTTTTTTTTAATGTATTATTATTTTTCAAATCAGGGCCTTGTTCCCACGTCCTGCCAAGTTCTCCCCAGTGGAACCACCTTAGCTTGAAGTGGTACTTTTGTTGTGCCTCCCCCCATAAAAAAGGGGAGATGTTGGCTCTGAGCCCCGACAAGGACATGAAGTAGCAAAATGTGCCCTCTCCCGGGTTAAATCCCTGCCCTTTGCCTTCTGGCCTCCTCATTTGGGATTAATTCAATGCTAATTAATCCCTCTGGTTAGGGGATGCACTTCCTCAGCACGGCCACGGGAGGGCGACACGCGTGACCGCATCCCATTGCATCCCACTGCAATCCATTACATCCCATTTCATACCATTCACATCCCATTGCATTCCACTGCATCCCATTGCATTCCACTGCATCCCATTACATCCCATTTCATACCATGGCATCCCATTCACACCCTATTGCACCCCATTACATCCCATTGCAATCCATTGCATTCCACTGTATTCCATTGCATCCCACTGCATCCATTGCATCCCATTGCAGTCCATTACATCCCACTGCATCCCATTGCACCCCATTGTATCCCATTTCATTCCACTGCATCCCATTACATCCCATTGCATTCCATTTCATACCATGGCATCCCATTCACATCCTATTGCACCCCATGGCATCCCATTACATTCCATTGCATCCCATTGCATCCCATTACATCCCACTGCATCCCATTCACGTCCCATTGCACCCCATTATACCCCGTTGCATCCCATTGCAACCATTACATACCATTGCACCCCACTGCATCCCACTGCAATCATTACATCCCACTGCAGCCCATTACATCCCATTATATCCCATTGCATCCATTACATCCCATTGCAACTCATTGCATCCCATTACATCCCATTACACCCCACCGCATCCCATTACATCCCATCTCATCCCAGCCCTCGATCCGCAGAGCTCCCCAGTGCCACCAGATGGCTGCCTTGCTCCAGCCTGGCTCTGCCGCTCCAGCTGCCCGCAGGTGCTGGCAGGGAAACCCCCAAAAATCCCCCAAAACACCCAAACTCCCAAGGGCTAAAGCCCCGTGTCCATCCCTCCAGCCTCTTCCCAGGTTTTGTGCTCCCTGGGGAATTCCTCCTTCACTTCCCAGCTTTTAAGGCTTCATCCTGAGCTCAGCAGAGCCATGGGAGGAGCCTCCAAGGACTGCCTGGTCCTTCCTCAAACCCCTTTCCAAAATTAAGTCTTACCTGAGGGATTAAAAACCCTCTAAATTTGGGGAAAAAGTCCAAACGAACACCAACAACCCCCCAAGCCTGCTTTTCCTATGAACCACCCCACAGGTAGGACTAAATAAATATGACAATTTCTAATGGAAATATTATTGTCTTAAAAAAACAACACCACCAAACCAAACTAAACAAATAAAACCAAACCAACCAAACAAAAAAAAACCCCAACAAAAAAAAACCCAACCCACAGAACCCCACATCTCAGCTCTCCCTCCTGCCCATTCCCCCCCTGCATGTTTTACAGGACAACAACAAAAAAATTAACTTCAGAAAGGTTTCTCTGAGTGAGAGCACCCTGGGCAGCTGGTTTGGGACTCTCCCCCACTCCAGGTTTATCCCAAATCTGTATAATTTTGACAATTTACCCAGACCTCCAGCTACACCTTTTTTTTTCCTTTTTTCCCCCCTAACATGAGCATGGCAGAAAGGGAATTACTCAAGGCAGGCTCCAGGCAAAAGGGTTCCCAAACCGTGCAGTCCTGAGGCACCAATCTTCAGGCTGAAGGGGGGGATAAATCACACAAAAATATGATGCTGGTTTTAGGGGGGATATTTGGGGCCATCATCTTGCTCTGCTAAATTCCCACTTCATCTTTTAGAGCATCCTGTAAAAAGAACCTGCTTCAATTTTCCTTTAGACAGGAGAGAACTTTAAATAAAAGGAGGGGGTGAAGAAAGGGAGGGGGATTTGGGAAGATCCTGTGCTGCTGCCATCCCTGTTCCTCAGGGGAACTGCATGGGAAACCCAAGGCAGAGCATCCTAAGAGCATCTAATTAATCTCAGCTTCTCCTGGCCCGAGGATGGGGCAGGCTTTGGGTTACAAACCCTCCCCGTGCTCAGGTTTCTGCTGTTTCTCTTCCTCAATGACCTTACCTAGACCCAGCCAGATTGATTTTATTTCTTTTTTTTTTCTCTCCAAGCTTTTCTTTCCTGGAAAGCAGCCTAACAACTCCCTTTGACTCATCTGCAGTCCCTGGAGAGGCTCCTCCTTCCTGCCCATGTGCTGAGGAGTTGGGAGAGCACAGCTTGAACTTTTTGGGGGAGAGCCCAGGCCTCTGAGCTGCCAACCTTCCAGCCAGGGACAAGTGGAGGGCTCTCAGGGCTCTCCCCTGCCTGCACCTTCCCACTTCTTAGATGTGCTGAGCAAAACTAGTTCTTTTGGGGGGTGGAACATTCAGAAGATATGTGAGGGGTTGGTTTCTGGTTCCTTTTCCTTTCTCTTTTCCTTTCTCCTTTTCCCCTTTTCCTTTACTCCTTTCCCCCCTTTCCCTTTTCCCCTTTCCCTGTTTCTCCTTTTCCCCTTTCCCTTTACTCCTTTCCCCCCTTTCCCTTTTCCCCTTTCCCTGTTTCTCCTTTTCCCCTTTCCCTGTTTCTCCTTTTCACCTTTCCCTTTCTCCCCTTTCCCCCCTTTTCCCTTTCTCTTTCCCCTTCCTTTTCCCCTTCCCTTTCTGTTTTCCTTCCCCTTCCCTTTCTGTTTTCCTTCCCCTTCCCCTTCTCCTTTCCTTTCCTTTCCTTTCCTTTCCTTTCCTTTCCTTTCCTTTCCTTTCCTTTCCTTTCCTTTCCTTTCCTTTCCTTTCCTTTCCTTTCCCCTTTTCCTTTCCCTTCCCCTTTCCCCTTTTCCCTTCCCCTTCCTCTTCCCCTTTCCCTTCCCCTTTCCTTTTCCCTTCCTCTTCCCCTTCTCCTTTCTCTTTCTCTTTCCCTTTCCCTCTCCCTCTCCCTTTCCCCTTCCCCTTTTACCTTTACACCCTCACAACCTCATAACCTTGTCACTCGGGATGAAGCAGGAGGCAGAGGAGGAAAGGAGGCTCAGCCCTGCCGCCCCACTCCCACTGAGACTTCAAGATCAGCCCCACCTGAGATGGGTTTCTAAGAAAACCCCAAAGGAGCTGAATTTACTTTTCACACCTGAGTGTAACAAACTTGCAGCTTCCTGGGGAGGTCCAAGGGCACCTTCCATCTCCATCCCCTACTCTCCATGCAGGCAGCAGACACTGTGGCTTTCAAACCCAGCTTTGGGTGGGTGATCCCCACCTGCTAAAGGAGAGGGGGAGGCTGTGGGAGTGGCTCCTCTGACCCCAAAAACGCTGGCCCAGGATTAAGGTCCTGGGGTGGAGGGAGTCCAGCTCCCACCCAGGATCTGAGGGGATGGTGTGGGGCTCAGCAGAGCCAAACCCCTCACAATCAGATGTTCTCCAAAGCTGGAGAATCAAGTCCTGGCAGTTTGGTTCGACTTTGGAGTCTGATCTGCTCCCATCTGCCAGATGGAGGAGCTGAAGCTCCTGGAGCTGCAATCCCTAACCCTGGCTTGGTCCCCTCCAGGTGGGGGTACTTAGAGATCTCCTGCTAGGGACCTTTCTGCTCCTTTTCTGGTACCTCTGCAGGGCAGAAAGCCCCTGAGCTCCTTGCAGCTTGGCATCCGTGGTTTTCTGCTGTGTCTTCCCCCAGGGCTGAGCACCAAGCACCATCTGAGGTGGTGCAAGCACTGCTGCCCACCCAGTGTGTGTGTGAAGGGAATGGGAACTCCCTGACCTCAAACACGAACCCACGCAAGCAGGGAACAGGTAGGGATGGGAGGAAGCCCAGCAGCTGCCCCATCCTGCTCAGGAGCTCAGCATTGGCTCCAGAAAGCAGCTCCCATCCCCAAATGTCCCCAGGAGCTGTGGGCTCAGCCCAGACATAGATGTTGCTGCTGTAAGGTGGCATCTCTGTGACCTTGTGCCACCCTGGATGCTGTCCCCAGGGTCACCTTGTCCTGTTGAGCTTGTGGCAGTTCCCTCCTGCACCTCGAGATGCTCCAGGTTGTGTCCTTCATCCCTTGCACCTCCTGTGCTTCCTCTTCTCCTCCTCGTGCCATCCCTGGCCAGCAGACAAAATCCCTGATTCACTGTGGCCAAAGCAGTCAGCTGATGATTTTGGGGTCACAAGTTCAGCTGTAAGGCACACGACCAAGCAAACCAGGGAATGGGGAAGAGCTGGCACCAACCAGGAGCTGTGGGTTCTGCATCTTAAGCAACAGCCTTGGCTTTGAGCTGTGTGTGCACCAGTTCTTAAGTCCTGCTTTGCAGCCTTTGCTGAGGCTTGAAATCACATCAAAGCCAGCTCCCAAGGACTTCATTTTACCATTAAACCACCCTGGAGAGCTGGAAAGGAGCTTGGGCTGTGAGGACACGCAGGACTTGGATGCCCAGGGGTAGCTTGGGAGCGTTACTGAAATCTCCACCCTTCCTTCTGGCCACAGAACCACCTCGTGTGGGAACAGAGATGCTGCAGAGGGAAGAAGAAACCCCTCAAGCAGTTCTCATGCAGCCCATCCCAATGTCAAGGTGCTTCTTGCTGCCAAGGAATCCATTCCTCAGCCACAAAAGGCTGCTGAGGACCCTTCACTGCTCTCCTTTTAGCTCTCCTCCTCAAAAAAACCCTCAAAAAAACACCCATGGTGAGATCTTTCTACTCCCCAACAGCACCAGCTGCCCCAGCATCCTTCTTGGTCCCAAGCACTGCCCTGGTAGTCCCTTTGGTGGGGGAAACTAGGGACCACTCTCATAACAGTCCATAAAATGTGTCCCTGGGGTTCCACAGGGGAGAACATTTTGGGTTTTTAACACTTACCAAGTGGTCCATTTGGTGGCCCTGGGGCTGAGCTAAAAAAAAAAAATTAAAAAAAAAAATGTGGAAATTGTCCCTTTGTCCCTTGGTTGGAGTCCCTGAAGGGGTTGGGTTGAGGAGGAGAGCACAGGGGGAGCAGTGGGATGGAGGCAGAGAATGGGGGGCTTTGGGGATGTGTTTTGTTGGGGTGGCAGTCCCAGGGAAGGTCAGAGCCTGGATCTCAGTGTCACCATCACCTGGGGCTGGCAAAACCCCCAACCTATTAATCCTTCCCCGAGACCTAACCCCAACCAGCAGGTGCCCCCCTCTGCTGAACTGTCCCAGACCCCACCCCCATCTTCCTGGATTTATTCCCCGGGAACTTCAAACTTTCCCTTCGCTTCCAGCATCCCCAGAGCCCGGCAGCATCCCGGGGGAGGGATGGGATGAGGGGGGGAGGGCTGCAAGAAGACAAGCTGAGAAGACTACAAGCCGAAAGCACCCCCCAACACACTCCTCCCCATGGCGGTGCCTCCCCCCAGACCCCAGCACCGCCCCGGGCGGAGCGCAGCTCTCCCAGCCCCGTTTCGCTCCGGAGTGGCTGCGCAGGGGCCAAGCCGCGCCCCGATCCCCCTCCTCCCTTCCCACCCCCCCTTTTCCCTCCCTTCGCATTCCCATCCTGCCCTATATAAACCCGCTACGCCCCATAAGGCAGGTACCGGCCGGGCAGGCACGGCCGCTCCGCTCCCCTCCAACCTCAGCCGAGGATTTTTGGTGGTTTTTTTTTTATATTTTGGGAAGAGGAGGAGTGGAGGGAGGAAGGGGGGGGCTGGGTTTTGCTTCCCACCCCCCCAACCTCCCCCTCAAACCTCGATGCCGCCGGCTTGAGCCCCACCGGAACGATGCTGCTGCTGCTGCTGCTGCTGCTGCTGGGGACCCCGGGGCTCAGCCTGCCCTCGGGGGGGTCCCCAGAGGACACCCAGCTGGTCACCCCCCTCCGCTTGGACCCCGACATCAACGGCCGCCCTTATTTCAGGCGGGGACCCGCTGAGCCCCCCCGGGGTGGTCAAGCTGTTGTTTTCCAGCTCTCAGCTTTCGGGGAAGATTTTTACCTCCATCTCTCCCCCGACGCCCATTTCATCGCCCCCTCCTTCGCCTCCCACTACCTGGGGGGGGAAAATTCCCCCCCACCCCCCGCTGCCGCCTCCCACCCCCTCCCAGCTCTCCGCCACTGTTTTTATTCGGGGGATGTCAACTCCGACCGTGAATCTTTTGCAGCTCTCAGTCTTTGCGGGGGGCTCCGGGGGACTTTTGGCTACCGGGGAGCTGAATATCTCATCAGCCCGGTGGCGGGGGGGGCTTCAGGGGGGATTCACCGCCTCCAACGCCGCAATCCCGCCCGTCCCCTCGGGGTCGGAGCGTCCCGCTGTGCCGTGGGCTCCGGGCTGACCCCTGGGGTGCTCCAAGCTTTGGATAAATACCGGGGACGAGGTGGGGGGAAAAAAGGGGGGCGGGCTAAACGCTTTGCCTCCGTCCCCCGCTACGTGGAGACCTTGGTGGTGGCAGACGAGTCGATGGTGAAGTTCCACGGGGATGATCTCCAGCACTACTTGCTCACCCTGATGGCCACGGCCGCCCGGCTCTATAAGCACCCCAGCATCAGGAACCCCATCCAGATCTCCGTGGTCAAATTCCTCCTCATCGGGCAGGATGAGAAAGGGCCCAAGGTCACCGGCAACGCTGCCCTCACCCTCCGTAACTTCTGTGCTTGGCAGAAGAAGTGGAACAAGGTCAGCGACAAACACCCCGAGTACTGGGACACTGCCATCCTCTTCACCAAGCAGGTGGGTGTTTCTGGGGGGGGGGGGAGGGGGAAATGACCCAGAGGGCTTGCCCCCACTTTCAAGGAGCCCACTCCCCAGTTTTCAGGACTCCTCGCCCCAAATTAATTTCCAGGTGCCCTCCAGGTGCCCTGCACCCCCCCTCTGGTGCAGCCTGGAGGAGGAGGCACTTGTGTCCTCATCCCCCGTGTCCCAAGGGCCCCTACTCTCTCAGATGTTCAGGGGTGGGGGGAGCAGAGGTCTGGGGTGCCCTCACAGTCCCCTGGGCAGGTTTTGGCCAGCAGCCAGGGGGTGACAAGGCCAGGTGACAAGGCAGGTTGTCCCCATGGGCCAAAACCTGCTGCTCCATCCCCTGCCTGCTGGCAGCCACCACCCCAAAAGGCAGAGTCTAAGGCCAGAAGAGGAGTGAGGCCCCCTCTCTCCCCTCCCCAGCTGGGAACAGCTCCCGTTGCCACCTGCCAAGAAAATAAAAACCTCTCCCTGCTTCCTCTGACTCATGGTCCTCCTGAGGAGCTGGACCTTTCCTCCTGCGGTGAGAGAGGGGTTTGCAGAGCTGCTTTTCCCTCACCTTTGGCTCTGCCTACTGATTGCTGAGCCAGGATGAGCTCTCCATCCCCCCACCCCCCCATCATCATCAGCTCGGTGACACCGAAGAGGTGACACCCCCTCCCAGAGCCTCCCTGCCAAACGCTCCTCCTCCTCCTTCTTTTTCTCCTCCCTGTAGGAGACCATTCCCTAAATGTCTTTCCAGGTGGTGGGTGGGAAGCACAAAGCATCCAGCTGGGATCAGCTGCCCCTTATCTGCGGTCAGGGCTCAGGACAGGGATGATGCTGTGCAGGACGTGCAAGACCTTGTCCCCCCCCGTTCTTCCCCCCCACCCCAACCCCGAGGTAGGGGTTGTGTCCTCCATCCAGCTGTAAATCCTGCTGGACCCCAGGCAGGGTTGAACCCCATCCCGCTGGAGCAGCTCCTGCCCGCGCAGGGAAGAGGAGGGAGCCTGGTGGTGACACCCATGTGGGGACGAGCCAGTTCCGTGGCTGGTGGAAACCCGGTGAGGTCACCGGAGCTGCACGTGGGATGGATGGATTCGTTCCCGGGGATTCGAAAGCTGAGGAGCAGGATCGGGGATGTGCATTTTTTAATTATTTATTTTATTTATTTTTTTTTAAACGTTGCTAAGCCAGCCATTCCTGAACTCCCCAAGCAAGCTCGGTGGGAAGGCACACGCTGAAGGAGACATCTGCCTGCCTTCAGCACGTCCATCTGGGGTCCCCTGACAACCCCCACCCCCCCGAGCTTATCTCCCTGCCTAAAAAGCAGTTACATCAACCCCCGAGTCCAATTTCACCTCAAGCCCTGGCTGATAGGCAGCTCCAACACGTGGCGGATGGATGGATGGATGGATGGATGGATGGATGGATGGATGGGGTTGTCCTCCCCCCCTGGGCTTTTCACCCCTCCCCTTGGCCATCCTGGATTCTGGAGCCACCCTTGGGAAGCTGGGAGATGCAGAGCTGCCCAGCAACCCCCTCCATGGGACCTTCACCTTCCTACCTGAGCTGCTGCTGCTTCCTGGAGGGTCCTGCAGAGCATCCAAGCCTTCAGCTGCATTCCTGCCTCTTGGAAATAGCAGAAAATGCTCAGACAAGCTTCCCACCCATCCTGGACTTCAAGGTCCCACCAGCAGAGCTCTGCTGGATGACTTGGGCCTGCTGTAAACCCTCAAGGAACATCTGGCTGGAGCTGAGCCTGCAGCAGATGTTGGAGGGGGGAAGGTGGGATTTGGAATCCCACACTCTGTAGCTCAAATGTTTTTTGGGGGTTGCTTTGGACACACCTGGGAAGACTCCAGGGTTGGGAGAGTGTGCATGATCTGGCTTGGAAGTAGGTGAACCACAAGGTTCCTCCCCAGCTGACCTGCAGAACATCTGGAGAAGCTGAGGAGGGGGTGAAGCAGCACCCAGAGGTGAAGGTCAAGCTGGGAGGAGAGCCCTGAGGGTGCATCCAGGAGGTTTCCTGCAGATGCTCAGCACCTTGCAAGGGGCACTGGGTCCTCCTCCCCATGCTTGGGCTGGCACAGGGGGTCTCAGGGATGGTGAGCAAGCTGTCCAGCTGTCTCCTTTTGCTGCTTTCCCACCTCAAACCTCTTGTGTTTATCTCTCCTCTCCTCTGTAGCTCCATCCTTGCTCTGCCACTTGCATCTCCTCCCCTCCTGAGCAGGCTGGAACCCCCTGGAAAAGCTGGAGGAGATGGGTTTTTCTTTTTAGGGGGGTGAGGACCTTTTTGTAGAGCCCAGGGATGCTGCCCACAGCCTTGCAGAGCAGAAGGGTGAGGGCAAAACCCTGTGAAGAGCCACTGGCTCCTGCAGCCACAGCCATCCAGAGGTGGAGAGCCAGAAGTGGGTCAGTGTGTCAGTGCAGGTGTTGGGCCAGGAGCCAAAAATCTGCCTGACCCAAGCAAGGAAACATTAACTCTTCAAAGAGCAATGAGTGGGGACCAGCCAGAGGCCACCTCCTCCCCATCAGGCTCTGTCACCCCCTCCCCATCTCCATCCCCAGCACTGGCAGAGCACAGGGGGTGTTGGGGCACCCCTGGGACAGCTCAGGGGATGCCACTGGCTTCTGGTGGCATTTGGGGACAGCCACCAGGGATGGATGTGGGGTTGCCACCTGCTTGTCCCCAGCAGCAGGGTGGGCTCAGGGACACGGCAGGGTCCCAAGCCAAGGGGTTTTCCACCATCACCAGGAGGTTCTGCACCTCACTTCTCCAGGTCTCCTCTGTGCCTCTGGAGCCAGAGGTCTCCTGTTAAATCCATCTCATCTCTCCCAAGTCCTTGGGACTCTCATTTACCCACGCCTGAACCTGCCCTGCAGGGGGAATGCCTGGCTTGGAAACCTGGCTGGAAATGTTGGCAGAGCTTCTCCTGTGAGGTTTCGAGCAACCCAAGAGCTTTGGCCAGCCAGGAGCATGAATCACATTTATTTATAGCCCCAGGGAGCACCCGGCCAGGCCTTTACATTTCTGCTTTTCCCATGGAAAGTGGCTCCTTGCCTCCCTGCCCTGGCTCCTCTGCAGCTCCCAGCCTGCCTGGGGTGGCACTAAGAGATGCTCCAGCCCCCCCCCAAGCCACCCAGAGACCCCATCAGGGGAAGGGGACACCCGAGGACAAGGCTGGAGTGAGTGTGCATCATGCTTTTTATTTGCATGAGCACCTTTGGATCCTGAAGGAAGGCAGAGCCACCTCTGATGGGACCTTTCCCCTCCTGCATCCCCGTGATGTCCAGCAGTTGTTGGAGGTTGCTGGGCAGGTTCCTCCTTCAATCAGCTGGGTTGTTCCTCAAGGAATAGATGTCCTGGAGCTCTTCCCTTAGCCTTGGGAACTTCTGGAGCTGGTCCAGGGCTTTCCTGTTCCTGGGAATAAGTTGAGAAAGGAAGTTGAGAGCAAGAGCCAGGAGCCCAAGGCCAGATGCCTTCCTGTTCCCTTCCACCTGGGTTTGGTCCTTGAGCTGGCACAGAGGAATGGAGCCAGGCTGGCTCCTCCTCCTGAAACCAGCTCCATCCTGGCTGGAAGAGCCTTTTGGGTGGGAAAAGCTGTCTCTGGAGGCACAGGAGGGTGTGCTGGGCACAAAGAGCACCCCCAAACACATCCTTACATTGCTCCAGGGGGAGGTCTTCTGGTGCAGCCCCCCTGATGCCTTTGGAAATCATCTCCTGTGGGGGTGCTGGGTGGAGGGGGAACCCCCAGTTCCCACCTTGACCCCAGGACTAACATCTCCTTCTTCATGTCTGGCAGGACCTGTGTGGTGCCACCACCTGTGACACTCTGGGGATGGCAGACGTGGGCACCATGTGTGACCCCAAGCGCAGCTGTTCCGTCATTGAGGATGATGGGCTGCCCTCAGCCTTCACCACTGCCCACGAGCTGGGTGAGCATCCCCCACCCTCCCCCCCCTAACACCTCCCCAAAACCCCACCCTGCTTGGCAACCCCGGGAGATCAGGGAATCAGCAGAATCTGGTCAGGGGAAACTCCACCTTGGGGGATGAGACCTCCCCGACCCTGGGCTGGGGGGGGGGGAAAAGCTCCTGAGAAAGGGAAAGGCTTTGCTGTTGGGGTTGCTACCACAACTGGGGCGGTTTCTGGGGATTTGGGAGGCCTGAAATAACGAGGGGAGGGCACACCTACCTCTGGAGACCCTTGGGATGAGTCTTCTCATCATGATATCCTTTGTCCTCCCTTTGCACCATGCTCAAAGAACCATTATAGCCATGTCTGGGGCAGGGATGCTGCTGGCAGCTTCAGGCTTGCTGGTTCTGCAAGCTCCATCATCATCATCATCATCATCATCATCATCATCATCCTTTCCATCATTCCCAAAGAACCATTGTAGCCATATCTTGGTCAGGAATGCTTGGGATCTTGGTCAGGTAGCTTCAGGCTTGCCGGTCCTACAAACTCCATCCTGCTCCTGCTCCTGCTCCTGCTCCTGCTCCTGCTCCTGCTCCTGCTCCTGCTCCTGCTCCTGCTCCTGCTCCTCCTCCTCCTCCTCCTCCTCCTCCTCCTCCTCCTCCTCCTCATCATCATCATCATCATCATCATCATCATCACCATCCTTTCCACCATACTCAACCATTATAGCCATGTTTTGGTCAGGGATGCTGCTGCCAGCTTCAGGCTTGCTCCACCATCCCCATCCTTCTCCATGATCCCCACAGCCTTCCAAAGGTCTCACGTGCCTCACTTTCCCCCCATTGCAAGGAGAGGGCCCCTCTCTGGGTGCCAAGTGGGGTTCTTCATGCTTCCCCCCCTTTTCTTTCCCCTGCCAGGCCACGTTTTCAACATGCCCCATGACAATGTGAAGGCCTGTGAGGAGGTTTTTGGTCGGCTGAAGACCAACCACATGATGTCCCCCACCCTCATCCAGATCGACCGTGCCAACCCCTGGTCAGCCTGCAGTGCTGCCATCATCACTGACTTCCTTGACAGTGGCCATGGTGAGTCCTCCTGCTCCCTTCATCCCCTTTCCTGTGTCCCTGTCCCCAGGGCTGGGCACCAGGAGAAGCTGTTGGGCTGTAGAGGAACTTTGCTCCTCCCCGTGTGAAAATAACGAGAAGGAAATTCCAGCTTACCTGGGGGAAGTGTCTCAGGTCAGGCTGGATGGGGCTTGGAGCAAAACTGGGCTGCTGGGAGGTGTCCCTGTCCATGCAGGGAGGTGTCCCTGTCCACATGATCCTTATGGTTGTTCCCAACCCATTCCATGAGTCTATGAACCAGGCACCAAGAGCATCCCCAAATTTCTCCAAAATTTGTGTTTGGTGTTTCTCCACCAGCTTCCACAGTCCCTGCCCTGAGGTTCCTCTCACAGTTCTGCCTGGTGTCACCAAGGGATGGGTCACTTGGGATAGGTCACTTGGGATGCAGCTGACCTTGAGGCCTCCCCTGGGGCATCGCCCTGTGCCCTGAAGCAGCTCCAAACAAATTCCCAGCAGCTTTCCCTCCCAAGAAACCCATCCAAGAACTTGGTAGACCCCTCCAAAGATTTGGTAAACCCCACCAAGGATTTCGTAAACTCCTCTAAGAACTTGGGAAAACCCACCAAGAAGTTGGTAAAACTCACCAAGAACTTGGTAAAACCTTCCAAGAACTTGATAAAAACCTGTAAAAATTTGGTAAACCCCTCCAAGAGTGTGGTGAACCCCTCCAAGTATTTGGTAAACCATTCTAAGAACTTGGTAGACCCCTCCAAGAACTTGGTAAAACTCTCAAAGAACTTGATAAAACCCTCCCAGAACCTGGTAGACCCCTTCAAGAATTTGGTAGCCCCCTCCAAGAACTTGGCAGACCCCTCCATCCTCCTTCTTGCAGGAGATTGCTTGCTGGACCAACCTGCCAAACCCATCCCCTTGCCTGAAGACCTCCCAGGGAGCAGCTACAGCCTGAACCAGCAGTGTGAGCTGGCTTTTGGGGTGGGCTCCAAGCCCTGTCCCTACATGCAGTACTGTGCCAAGCTGTGGTGCACGGGCAAAGCCCGGGGACAAATCGTCTGCCAGACCCGGCACTTCCCCTGGGCTGATGGCACCAGCTGTGGAGAGGGGAGGTTCTGCCTGAAGGGTGCCTGTGTGGAGAGACACAACATCAGTAAGTACAGGGTGAGTACCTGCACACCCTCTTCCACCTTCTCTCCCCCCCAAAAAAACCCAAATGGGGTCATCCTGAAGGTTTGGGGTGGGTGCTGGGCTGAGTGGTCTCGGCACTGGGAGGTCCCTCGGGGGTTGTGTTGGTGTGGATGGAGTTGGAAGGATCTTGGGGAGAGCTGGAGGATGGCTGTGGGGATAGGGTAAGGTGGGGTTGGTCAGTCTGGAGAAGGGAAGGCTGCAGGGAGATCATAGACCACCTTCTGGGATCTGAAGGAGGCCTACAGGAAAGCTGGGGAGGGACTTTGGGCAAGGATATGGAGTGATGGGAATGCTTTTAAGATTGAAGAGAGGAGAGTGAAGTGACATTTTAGGAAAAATTCTTTACCTTGAGGGGGTTGAGACCCTGGCCCAGGTTGCCCAGAGAAGCTGAGGCTGCTCCATCCCTGGCAGTGTTCATGGTGAGGTTTGATGGGGCTGGGAGCAACCTGGTTTAATGGAAGGTGTCCCTGAGCTGAGTCTCTAAGGTCCCTTTCAACCCAAGCCATGCTCTGATATTCCTCAAGGAGAGCTGCTGCTGCTCCTCTCCATCCAACCCCAGTAGGCCTGGGGGCAGCTGGTGGGGGTTTTACTTGTGCAGGGATGGCTCCAAGTCCAGATAGCTCCAGGTGGGGCTGGAACCCACTTGGGATGGAACATCCCATCCCATCTCACCACACTCCATCTCACCTCACACCATCTCACCACACTCCATCTCACCTCACACCATCTCACCACACTCCATCTCACCTCACACCATCTCACCACACTCCATCTCACCTCACACCATCCCATCCCACCCTATCTCACCCCACCCCATCTCACCCCGTCCCCTCTCACCCCACCCCATCTCATCGCATCCCATCCCTGCAGGTGGATGGTGGCTGGGCCAAGTGGGCACCCTATGGGCAGTGCTCCAGGACCTGTGGTGGAGGGGTGCAGCTGGCCAAGAGGGACTGCACCCACCCTGTGCCTGCCAACGGGGGCTCTTACTGCCAGGGTGTCCGCCTCAAGTACCGCTCCTGCAACCTGGAGCCCTGCTCTGCTGCAGGTAAGGGGGATGCCCCATGGCTGCAGGGCCTGCAACCACCCCCTAAAACCATCTCTGGAGAGCCATTAATTCTAACCCAAATTCTTTGGGTTTTTTTTGTTTTTTTTTTTTTTCCCAGTGCCTGGGAAGAGCTTCCGTGAGGAGCAGTGCGAGGCTTTCAATGGCTACAGCCACAGCACCAACCGCCTCACTGCCTCCGTCTCCTGGGTCCCCAAATATTCCGGGGTGTCACCTCGGGATAAGTGCAAACTCATCTGTCGGGCCAATGGCACTGGCTACTTCTACGTGCTGGCACCCAAGGTGGGTGAGGGACCTCCCAGAGTCAGTGTCAGGGCAGCAGGATGACTCCTGGAAAGGAGTGGATTCTCCTTAGAGGAGGTTGGAGAGGAAGGGAGTCCACCAGGCTGGTGAGAAGCAGCCTCCAAGCATCCCCTTCTTCCTTGCAGGGATGGGATTGACCCATGGAGGGTCTTCCTCTGGATCTGCAAAAGTGCCTCTGGGTTATGTCCATAGGTCTGGGATAGGAGATGAGGATTTCTGGGGGTGGGGAAGCAATGAGCACGCAGGGCAGGGTGGTGGGAGCTGTGTCCCCAGTGCACCAAGGCCAAAGAAAGGGCAAAACCTGACATAGATGGAGCAGAAAAGGGATGTGGTCCCACCTGGCTCTTCTCAGGGATCCTAAAAGTCCCAGCTGCAAAGCAAAGGGTGAGAAGGAGCCTCCTTGAATCTCCTCAGGACCTGCTGGGTGGATTCTGGTAGCCCCGGGTGGGCTGGCTGTAGCTCGGGGGGGTTTGTGGGGTCAAAGGAAAAGTCAGCAGTTTGGTTTTGCTCCCATCTCGTGCAGGTTGTGGATGGCACCCCTTGCTCTCCAGATTCCACCTCCATCTGTGTGCAGGGCAAATGCATCAAAGCAGGCTGTGATGGGAAGCTGGGCTCCAAGAAGAAGTTTGACAAATGCAGCGTCTGTGGAGGAGACAACAAGAGCTGCAAGAAGGTCTCGGGCTTGTTCACCAAACCCATGTAAGGGTCAGGGGACCTGTTCTGCTTCCCCCTCTCCCAGCTCTGCTTTCTGGGGGGGGATGCAGGAAGGAGGTGGGGATGGTGGTGGGGTATAAGTCCAACTGGAGCAAAAGTGATGTCTGTGGGGAGCTGCTCAGAAGCAGCAGCAGCAGGAAGGGGGGTAATGCTCTCAGCTCCTGCTGGTGGGGAAGCTGCAGGAGTTGGGTTTTTGCACCTTGAGGCCATGCTGAGGAGGGGAAGGGGTTGTCTGGAAGGAAGGAAGGAGGTGGTGGTGGAGGTGGTGGTGGAGGTGGTGGTGGTGATGGTGATGGTGGTGATGGTGATGGTGATGGTGGAGGTGGTGGTGGTGATGGTGATGGTATCCAGCACTGCTGAGCAGAGGAGGTGAAGCATCTTCTCACCTTTGGGTGACTGCAGCAGATGCAAAACCATCTTCTTGGGCAGGAGGAGATAACCATGGGGGTGGGAAGATCTCTAGAGCTTCAGGGCTGAGACCAAGGGGTGGCAGATGTCCCCTCACTCCTTGCCTGAGCCCTTTCCCTCCCTCCCTCTTCCCTTCCAGGCATGGCTACAACTTCGTGGTGGTGATCCCTGCGGGGGCCTCCAACATCGACATCAGGCAGAGGGGCTACAAAGGGTTAATCAGTGATGACAATTACTTGGCCCTGAAGAACGGGCAGGGCAAGTACCTCCTGAATGGCCACTTCATCGTCTCGGCCGTGGAGAGGGACCTGATGGTGAAGGGCAGCGTCCTGCGCTACAGCGGCACCGGCACCGCCGTGGAGAGCCTCCAGGCCTTCAAACCCATCCAGGAACCCTTGACTTTGGAAGTCCTCTCCGTGGGGAAGATGACCCCTCCTCGGGTCCGCTACTCCTTCTACCTCCCCAAGGAGAGCAAAGAGGACAAAGCTTCCTACAAGAAGGAGGGCAACAACAAGGCCCCGCCGGACCTCAACAACAGCGTCCTCAGCCTCTCCAACAGGTTGGACGGGGGGAGACCCAACTACAAACGTCCCAGCTACAAGTGGGCGACGGGTGGTTGGGAGGCTTGCTCTGTCACCTGTGGGGATGGCTTGCAGAAGCGTTCGGTCGCTTGCCACGACTCCTACGGCCAACCGGCCACCGACTGCGACATGGCACAGAGACCCGCCGAGGTCCGGCTCTGCGGGGAGCCCTGTCCAAGCTGGGAAGCTGGGCCCTGGTCTCCTTGTTCCAAAAGTTGTGGTCGAGGTTTTAAGAGGAGAGGGTTGAAGTGTTTGGTCCCCCAGAGCGGGCGTTTGCTGCCCCGGGAGAGTTGCAATTTTCGGAGGAAGCCGCAGGAGTTGGATTTCTGCACCTTGAGGCCGTGCTGAGGAGGTGGAGGGGTTGTCTGAAAAGAAGGAAGGAGGTGGTGGTGGTGATGGTGGTGGTGATGGTGGTGATGGTGGTGTCCCTCCGGCTGGATGTGGCCAAGCAGCAAGCAGGGATTGGGAAGAGGGGAAGATGTCCACAGCACATATCAAACACAGGGGTGGAAAAACCAAAAAAACAACCAACCAACCAAAAAAAGCAGAAAAAGGAAACAATATGGAGAAAAACAAAACAAACCCAAAAGGACCTGGCTGTTGGGCCAGAGCACACCCGCCCCCTGCACCCCAAAAGAGGGACCTGACTGACCAGCTCGCTCAGAGATGGAGCGGGAATGAACATCTACCTCGACGCTGCCGAATGATGTTGGAGAGCCATGGGGGGAAGCTGGGAGTTTGGGATGGGGGAGGATGGAACCCAGAGGGCTTCCTGCCCGGGATGGACCCCAGGACCATCCCAGGACCATTTGCACAGCCAAAGTCTCCCCCACTCTCCCAGGAGCAAGCCTACCTCCCCGAACCCCTCCCAACCAACGCTAAAAGGGACCAAAAGGATTTACCAGGAGCTCCAGCAGCATCCTTGGGCCAAGCTGGAAGATGGTGGCTTTAATATCATTTTCTCCTCATGTTTATGACCTGACCAGTGTAGGTTTTATGGTGCTTAACTCTGTAGTTTTATACCTTTTTTTAAAACCTCCTTCCTCTCTCCCCTTCCCGATGGATGCAGAACCTCCCAGCAGGCTCTCACCTGCCTGAGTTTTCCTATGGTGCTTTGGGATGGGGCTGTGCCAGAAGCCAGGGCTGCTCCTTTTCCTCCTGGGCAGGTTTTAAACTGTCCACCTGAAGTTTTTCAGGGAAAAAAAACCAAAACAAAGAAAAGGATTTCAGCTGTCACAGCAACAGCAAAACCCAACAAGTGGTTGGACTGCAGTGCCACAGGGCTGGGCAGGGACCAACGTGGCCCCACCAGTCACTGGGACTTGACTTCAATCTGGAAATGGTGCTCTCTGCTTAATGGGACCAGTACACCATGCCCGGGCATCCCTCTGGGCCAGGCTGGGGTTTTTTTCCGCTGTGTGTGTGTCCCACAGAAATCCTCTGAACTCCAGCAGAACCAGGAGGACACCCCCAGCATCGTTTCTGAGCTCTGGGAGGGGGAGGTAATTGCAGGTTTGGGGTTTTCCTGGAGGAAAGGGGCTCAGTGGGGTTCAGGTGTGTGAGGAAAGCTCCGGAGGGTGCCCATCTACAACCAGGTCCCCCCTCCAGGGTTCAGGGGGAGGGTTTGTTCTGGTTACGTAGCATCATGCCCAATGTGGTCAGAACTCTCCTTAACGTGTGCTTTAGGGCTCCTGCTCAGGTCCTGCCATCAGGGAACATCTCACTTGGTGTTTTTCCATTGACAAAAGTGCCTCTTAATCAATTATCTGTGACCATCAGGTAACCACAGTCTCTAGGTCCAAACTGGGCTGGGCTGGGGGGGCATCAGAAGGGGACAAGAGGGACACACACAGAGCCTGGGTAGGCAGAAGATGCTCTCCAGCAGCTTGGATCCTACCTTGCTGACTCCATCCCATGCCAGGTATCCCATGGAAACTCTTTGTCCCCTTTGGGACTGCTCCAAAAGCTCCTCAGCTGTGGGCAAGGGCAGCAAGCTCAGCAGCCACAGGATGGTGGCAGCACAAGGGTTTCCTTTCCTTCTCCAGCTCCTCGTGACAACACCCATGGACCCATCCTCCTTGGATTTATGGTGAGGACAATAATATTTTGGGTCTTCATGCTGCCAGGAGCAGATGTGTGGTTGCTCTGCACAGCTGGGGGGGTGGGGGGGAGTTAATGTTCTAGGAAATCCCTTCCAGATCTTCATTCCCAATGAACCCAGCATCTTTTTCTTTTTTTTTTTTTCTTCCTTTGGGGACAAAGCTCCTCGGAGCTGCCCTTTGGTGTCTTGTCATCCAACAAATGGGTTCCAAGCCACCCAGAAATCATCCCCCTCGTTCATGATGGAGTCAATAAGGGGGGGAGGGGGTCAGGGGGACCCCCACACCCCCACGAGGGATGGTTCTTTTGCCAAGTGTGCAGCAAAAGGACGGAGATGCCGATGGTACTGGCTGCTTTGTGTATACCATGTATACTGAACCTCAAACTCTGCTGTTTGTGCATCAAGAGCAAACCTGAAATAAAAACCATATTTAAAGTTACCCCTGGTTCCCCTGAGGTGGGGAGATGCTCGTGGTCCTGTCACTGAGTTGGTGGCTGCAGAGAATTTCTCCTCTTCGTGCAACCACAGCCTCTTTGAAGCCTTAATTGAAAGGGGGGGAAAAAAACCCACAAAAAAACCCCAACCCAAACAATCTTTGAAAGCCTGGAAGGTTTATTCTGGCTTGTTTCTGCAGTGGGATTTGTTGCTGGCAGGAAAAGCCAGTGGTGGATCTGTCCCTGCAAGCCCTGGAGCATCTAAATGCATTTCAAGCATTAGCTGGAAACTGGGCTGGTTTTTTTTATTATTACTATTTTTTTTATCAGGATAACAACAATATAGGGTTAAAGGGATTAACAGCAACTGGAACAACACTCTTACATCCTGGAACAACCCTGTCTGCACGCAGCAGGGGCCAGGACCATCCCTTTCCAAGGGGTTATTCCAGAATCACCCCCTCTGGATGTGGACAAACCCCTTCTCACACCACCCTGGGCTTTCACAACCCCTTGGGGGGTTGCCCAGAAAACAACGTGGGTTCCTCCAGCTGATTCCTCCCCGAGCCAGAGCCCTTCTTCCCAGTTAAACCAGTGCCAAGCTGGAGGAACAGCTCTGCCTTTTTTGGGGGACACAGCTGCTTGGGAATATCACCTTATGTCCCCCCCAAACCCTAAATGAAAACCCCACATCCCCCCCTCCTGTGATTTGGCAAATTCCATGTGGATTATCCATCATTTTGCTGTTCATTACCATAAAGAATTAAACACAACAGGCACCCCCTGAGCAACCTTCCCCCTCACCTACAGGGAAAGAAAAAGTTCCAGCACCTGCAACTCTAACTCCCCCCCCCCAAAAAAAAAAAAAAAAAAAAAAAAAAAATTTCAGCCCAAATGTGTCCCACGCTGCAAAGGGAAGAGAGAGGGAGATTTCCACCCAGCCCCAGTTTTACCCTGAAGTTCAGAGGCAGAAATTGAAGTTAAACCCAACCCTGCACCAGCTGCCCCTCCAAATCACCCAGAAAAAACAAATATACCAAAAACCTCCTGGATTTACCTGGGAAAGAAGGAAAAAAACCCAGCTCTCCAAGGCCAGAACCAGCAGTTCCAAGGCAAGGCTAGTGCTCAGGGGGGGCTTGCTCAGGGGGTTTTGCCCCAAGGTATTTGATGGGGATTAACCAGGGCTGAGCCAGCCCACAGCACCTGGCTCTGGGTGTGTGGGGGGGAATTAGAGAGGGGGCAGAGGATTCCCCACATCCCTCTCAAGCCTGAAGCCTCAAGAATTTGGCTCCTGGTGAAAGGAAAATGATGCAGAGCATCTCATGGGATGTCCAAAGGGAAGGAGGGGGGGGACTCTTCCCAGCATCAGGAGTGCTGAGACCCCCAGATCTCCTCAGACTGGAAAAAACAGCTCTGCTTTGCTTCCCTTCCCTGGGAACTTGTCCTCTTTGGATTCTCTGCTGGTTGATAAAAGACTGAGCTGGCTGCTTTTCCCTTCCAGGGGACACTGATGGGGCTTGTCCTGCATCCTGAGCTCTGAAATCTCAGCCCTGCTAAAACCAATCCAGGGAATTGAAGGGGACAGAGAGATTGACAGAGTCTCAGGAAAGGCCTGGGCTCTTTTGTGACTCAATCCACCTTTTCTTACATGTTAAAAATGGCACAAAATTGGAATTTCCCTCCCCTGGCACAGCAGCATGAGGCATGGATGGGGTTCCTGATGGCACCTGGAGATCTCCAGCCTCCTAAGCTCTGGCAGCACCATGAGTATCAAGTGCTAAATTCTCCTTTAATTTAACTCTGAGAATCTCAGACTTATCATGCTTGGAGAAGACCTGAAGGATCACCTAAGGAAGGAAAATCCTGGGCTTCTCCAGCCAAAGCACTCAGTGTTTTCCTCCAAACCCATCCCTGGCTCAGCTGGAGGACTGGGGATGTCTTGGGCCCTTTCTGAAGCTAAATACCCCACCCTACAATAAGGACCACCTGAGCTCCATTTGGTTCCATTTGTCCTGAGCTGCAAACTCAGAAGCTTGAAAAACAATTAAAAACCAACAACAACAACAACCAAAAAAAGGGGGGATGGTATCTTAAATGTAATGGCAGGGAGAGAAACCATTGTGGGGGAGGGAAGAACTTTCTGGTTCAGGGAACTTTGATGGGGCTGTGAATCTCATCCCCAAGGCTGAGATCCTACCTTGATGTATTTATATTTTTATTAATTTTTAGTTTTAGTTAATTTTTATTTTTATTTTCTTCTTTTTCTTTGTTTCTCCTCCTCCTCCTCTTTCTCTTTTTCTCTTTTTCTTTTTTCTTTCTCTCTTTCTTTCTCTTTCTCCTTCTATTTCTCCTCCTTCTCATCCTCCTTCTCCTTCTTCTCCTTCCCCTTTCTCTCCTTCTCTCTTTTTCTTTTTTTTCTCTCACTCTTTTATTTTTTAATAATTATTTTTATTATAATTATTTTAATATATTATAATTATTTTTAATAATTATTACAATTATTGTTGTTATTATTAGGTTTTGCCAGGAGACAAAAGCAAAACCAAACACATGGTGTATCACTGGACCTAACTGGTACCACATGGCCCACAGCAAACCTCTCCTGGGAGGCTGGGGAACTCAGCTCCAAAGGGGACCCAGGGAGGGATATTGGGGGATGCCAGGGGGGAGCAGCCATCCCCACCCCTCTCTCTGCTTTTTCCCAGCACCTCTCCCAGGCCAGATTTGTCCAGCCAGCTCAAACCTGGCAAGCAGAGCTCATGGATTTATGGAGAACAAAGTCCCAAACTCCTTATTGATCGGGATTTTGTTTGAGCAGGATTTTCCCTTTTCAGAGGTCCTCACCCCATCCTTTCCCTCCTATAAATCCCTAATTCTTGAAGACAGGAGGAGAGAGTCAGTGTCCGTGAGCCCAGGACCCCCTGGAGGGTATGAGCTGTGTAAATCAGGCAGCTGGTAAAGATTAAAATCCTTCCCAGAGTCAAAAAATTGGAAATTGCAGCCACGGAGGGAGCAGCAAGAGCTTTCCAGCTGACTCTTGTGGTTGGGTTTAACTTAATTAATACCAAGTTCAGCCAGGAGAGCTTGGGAGGTGGAAAGGTCTCTCAACTTGGTTCCTTCATGTGGCTTGAGTATTTATTTTTCAAGTTTTTCTTCTTAATTTGTTTTGTTTTTATGTCCCCCTTGTAAATGGATTTAGGGCTGGTGAGAGGTGTTGGATTGACAGCTCTGGAAATACAAGCCCTCAAGGAGAAAGGTTTTGGAGGGGTGGAAAGAACACCACTGCATGTAACTCAGGCTTAAAGGGTAATTATTCACAGAAAACCAGCTGCTTTTTGTTCCAAAATAGAAAAAAAAATGGAGAGTGTGGGATCTCAGCATCTGAGACATCTTCAGGTGACAGCAGCATCGAGCTGGGACACCCAAGCTCCCAGGGCCACGTTTCAGTCTTTAATTCCTGAAACCCAGCCCCTTTTTCCCAGCCCTTAGTGTTTCTCCTTCATTCTGAGCTCCTTCAGCACCTTCCCCCTCGGTGCAGCCAAAAAAATTCACCTTTTCCATCACTTGGATGATGCTGAATCCAAGGCTTTGGGTTGTGCAGAGCTGAGGAAACAGCCTCAATACTTCCCTCCCCATGCCATACAACTGGCTTTTCAATTTTTTAATTTTTTTTTTTTTGTTGATTTTTTGGCTTATAGACTCCTTTGGCCTTTTTTTTTGTTTTGTTTTTGTTGCAACTCTATATGGTTCAGAACATTTTCAAAGCCCAGCACCCAGGCTCTGGGTAGCAGAACCACATGGGACCCAAATTCTGGTCATTCTAAGGATCCCAGCATCCTGACAGAGAGAATTCCAGGCTCTCTGTGTTCCCTGGGACATGTGTTGTCCAGAAACAGCCCCAGCTGCTCTAGAGAGACAAGTGGGAAAGGCAGGGGAAGGACATCTGGACATGGGATGGAGGGGAATGTGCAGAGAGATGCTTAAAATTAACCTGAGTTTATTTAAGCCTGGTCAGCTTAAAAAAAAAAAAATCCCAGGGAGTTGGGAAAAAAAAAACCAACCCCAACCTGATATCCCCATGGTGGAAGTGAAGTGAAATTAAGGAGAATCTTCACCCACCTCTGTGTGTGGGATTTAGGGGTCAGGCAGGATGGCACAGCCTGGAGCATCATGGTTTTCCCCAGCTTTCCCATTATCCCCCTGATATTCCCAATATCCCCCCCACTACACTCCAGTTTGGAGGGGAGGATGCATCAAGCAGGAAAAGAATCAGGGGGGGAAGAAAGAGAGGGAGAACCTGGGCTGTGTTGGTTTTGGAAGGCAAAAGGAGTGAGCAGAGAGAAAAGGGAAGGAGGAGAAAGAAGAAAAACAAGGAAAACCTCAAGAGGGAGATGGTAATGCAAAGCAGCTGTTATCCCACCTGAATCCTGGGGGGTTTTTTGGCTTCTCTGCATCCCTGGAGCATCCCAGGGGATCCCTGGGGATCAGTGTCTGATGTTCTGCACCAGCCCTGGGGTAGGAGGTGAAACCTGGATGTCAAAAGGTGATGGGGAGGAAAGGAAAATCCCTTTGATGTTGCTCACAGTGGGTTGTTTGGGGTTTTGGGTTGGTTTTTTTTGGTTTTTTTTTTTTTGGTTGTTTAAAGGCATTTGAAATATGTGTCTTTTTGAAAAGGAAACATTTGGCTCTTTCCCTTTTAAACTCTTTTTTTTTTTTTCTGCTTTTGAGGAGGAAAATAGGAATTGAAATGAAATAAGTATTCTCCTTTCAATCTTTCCTCAAGGATTTCCTCAGTCTCCTTCCACCCCTAAGATGGACCTTGAAGAAAATGTGAAGCACAGAATTTTAAGGCATTTAAGCTGCTCTCTATTAAAAAAAAAAAAAAAAAAAGTCAATTTCCAGTATAAATGACTCTAAAATACCTAAATCCATCTATCCCCCCATCCTTCCTTCCATCCTTTCTTCCTCCTATCCTCAGATCCAACTGGAAAATCTTCAGCTCTTTATTTTCTGCTGCAGCCCAAAGGGGGCTGGAAATCTCCAGCCAAGGTGGTTTTCCAGCCATTTCCCAACATTTCCTATTTGTTCCTGAAAAAAGAAAAGTCTGCTCAGCCCCACAACCTCACAAGAGACCCTCCATACCAGGCCTGGAAATTCCTCACCAATTTCAGAGCAAATCATTGGGATTTGCTCCTGAAAATGCCATTAGGGGGCATATTTATTACATTTGGGGTTTGTTTTTTTTTTTTTTTGGAGAGGGGTGAGTTCACATGGGAAAAAATATAACCCTGCCCTTGGCTTTGCCTTGGGTAGCAGCCCTCCTGGCTCTTCCCTCCCTGCTGCCTGGGATGCCTCTTGCATTTGATTTTTTGCATTGTTTCTGCTGGGGGAAAAGCCAAAAAAGCACCAGGGAACCTATTTCTGATCCATCTTCTTTCTCCTCCCCGCTGCTGGGAGCTCTCAGCCCCTTCCATGGTATGGAGCTGAGGTTCCAGCAAGGGTTAACTCATTTTTCCCCTTTTTTTTTTTTTTTTTTTTTTGCCTCTGAAGAAACAAACAGAGGCTGAATCCCACCCTCTCCCCGGAGCCTCTTTCTGGCTGGATCCAGAGAGCATGCAAATAATAATAATTATTATTATTTCTGTCCTATATTTTTCTTTTTGGCCTCCTCCTTTCAGCAGCCTTGGGGAACTGAGCAAACCAAACGACACAGGGAAAGCAAGAAACCCAAATAAATAAATAACTGATAAAAGCAGAGTGGGAAGGAGATTTAAAAAAAAAAAAGCAAAAAAGAAAAAAAGCAAACCCGACAACATTCCCCTGGGAGGGGCTGAAAATGCTGATAAAGCAAACAAGAGACAGACAGGGGCTGTGGTGGGAGAGATGTAAATGCAGACGTCTGGGAAAAAGCCCCAAATCCTCCTTGTTTTGGGTATTTGGGGATAAATCCTTTAGGGAGCAGTGAGGAGATACTGCAGTGCCTGAAGGTGAAATTCCCTCGGGATGGAACCTCCTGGCTCTGCTTTTCTTCTGCTGCTCTTTTCTTCTCTTCCAGGTGGCTTTTCCACCCCTCAAATTTCCTCACCTATTTAGAGATCCCTGTTTCTCTCTCTATACTTTTATATCTGTGTGGTTGGAGCTATATTTATATATTTATAGATCTTCTCTCCTCCTGGTTGTGTCCAACCAGGGCTGAAGCTGGAAGGAATCCTGAGCTCAAATCCAGGCTCTGCAAAATGTCTTCCCCTCTCACTCCTTTCATCTCCTGCTTTGCCCAGCACCCATTCCTGAAAAAATGGGTCCTGATGTACTAAAAAAAAAAAAAAAATCAAAAAAAAAAAAATCAAAATAAATAACATTTCATCTATTCCAAATGGAAGAAAACTAAAAATCAAGTTGGTGGGTGCAGCCCAAGCTGCTGG
Organism: Calypte anna; assembly: GCF_003957555.1. Taxonomy (NCBI): domain Eukaryota; kingdom Metazoa; phylum Chordata; class Aves; order Apodiformes; family Trochilidae; genus Calypte; species Calypte anna. The sequence continues at coordinate 1,728,550 of NC_044269.1, forward strand.
GAAGTCCCTGGGGCATCTTCTCCTGCTTGTGTCTGGGTGTACAGGTTGGGAGCATTGGTGTTTTAGACACAAAGAGTCAATATTGTGCTTTTCTAAGGAGAAGTATTTGTGGTTGGCTCAAAGGATTGTGAAAAACCAGGCAAACAATGCAGCACAATGAGGAAAGGGAAGGGGGAGTGTTCCAGATCCTCCTTCCCCCATTTTTGGATGGATTTATCCCACATCTGCTCACTCACCTCAGGGCTTTGGGTGATCTGAGCTCAGGTCTGGTATTTCCAGAGACAGATCCCTTATTTTTCCTCCCTATAGCAGAGGATTTCTGTGCCTTTCCCCTCTAATCTCTCCCCCAAACTCCTTGGAGCTGATAATGAAACACTTCCCCCCCTGCCTGCTTCTCTGGATTAAGAACCTCTCCTCGAGGAAGCTGACAACCATAACAACCCCATTTGCTAAGATAACATTATTTCAGGATGGTGGCTGCTTTCCTACACACACACCACAACTAAATAACCCCAAGCAACAAACCCTGGGAGCTGAAATCCAGCCTGGGACCAAAAAACCAGGGGTTACCAGGCACGTCCCAAAGGTTTTGGGGATGCTCCAGCCTCCTGCATCCCAGCAGTGGGGGTCACCCCTTCAAAAAGGGTTGATTTCAGCCACCACATCACCTTTCCCTGGTTTGGTTTTCCTCCTTTCTTGACTTGCTAGATGTTGCTATCTGCTGAGGGTTTGCCCAGGCTCTGCAATCTCTGCTTCCATGTTTAGTCCAACAAGCCCAATTTGACAGGAAAAGGGATGCCTGAGGTTTTGTTATGCCTCAAGGCAACCCCAGGGTCTCCCTTCTCCCTGCCTGACGTGCTTGCAGGGGCAGCAAACCCCAGGAGGGGCTTCTGGCAGAGCTTAAAATCATGGGGAAAAATAAAACAGGGAGTGGTGAGAGGAAAAGGAATGGTGCAGGCTGATGATACCTGGATTTTATGGTGAAGGAGGGAGGGGAAAGTTGTTCCTGGTTGATGTCACCACCATTTGGTGGTGAGACCTTCCCTGTCTCTGGGTTGGGAAGGTGGGTGAGAGGAGAAACCCTGCTCCAGGGCTCAGGTCTTGGGGTTGGGTTAGAAAAAGGGCTCAGCATCCCTCTCCCTTTGGAAAGCAGAGATCCCAAATCCTCCCAGATGACACTGCTCCCTCTGAAAGGCTGGGGGAGAGAAGCAGGAGGCAAAGAAAAATTCATGCAGACCCTCTAGAGATGCAAACACAAACTGGGATGCTCTGGAGCCAAAACTATCAGGGGGGCTCCAGAAATGTGCCTTACCCTAAATTATCCAAATCACCCCCCCTAGAAATGAGCTGCCTGCTTCAAGAAGCCAAATCCTGCAAATAGCCTGAGCAGGAGGTGGGATTTGGGATTTTCTGGGAAGCTTTCTAGCTCTGCTGCTGGGAATCCATCAGGGGAATCAGACCTCAGGAGGTGCAAAGCTGCAAACTTGGGCAGCTTAGGAAATTCTGAGTGTCCTGATCCTGTCCTGAGCCCCTTCCCCAGCCCTTGTCTGGTGAGTCCCAGCCCTGCAGGGTCACCCTGAGTCCCAACCAGGCAGAGAAAGGCACTTTCTGTCCCAAACTATGTCCTCAGCCCCTTCCTTCATCAAAGGGCTCCTGCATCCCAGTTAATATTTCCTCTCACCAAAGGCTTTCCCAGTGTCCCCTCCTGGCACTGCTGCCTTTCCTGGATGTTCCCTATCCTGGGGACATCTTGAACCCATCAGGGCAATCCCAGCCCTTCCCAAATGCCAGTGTTTTGGTGGGAAAAAACCCCAAACATCAGTTTTAGGGACATTTGCAGGGATGGGACACCAGAGAGGGGGATTTTGGTGCTAATTGGGTAGAGGCAGCAGGGAAGCTCATGGAGAGGGGTGAGGCTGAATCCAAGGCTGGGGTTTCAAGCTGTAGAATTTATAAATGTTTCAGGTGGGTTTTTTTTTCCTATTTTTTTCTGTCTAAACTAAAAGCCAGCACCTCATCAGCACAGCATCCAGGCACCACGAGGTCCAGAAGACAGCAAAGCATCCTTGTATACAGCCCCTCCTGCCCAGTACCCAGCAAAGACTGGTGGAAATCAGTGATGTTAAGGAGAATTCCCCAAGCTCTGAGACATTTTGGGAAGAGCTGCAACCTACCAACCTCTGACCAGCTTGATTTTTTGGGGTTTTTTTTGTTTCCTTCAAAAAAACCCACCCCAGGTCAGCACCTGCTTTGCAGAGCTTCATCTCCTCCCAGCTCCCTGGGATGCAGGGGTAGGGTTGAGCACCTCAAATCCAAATTATGGGTCCAGGAGAGAGGGTGAATAAGGGATTACTTTCTAGTTGGGTGGAGAGGAAGGAGGTTCCCCCCTTAGTGCTTGCCCAGAGCCTTGGTTTTCACTCTTGAGTGTTTAATTGCTTGTGTTTACAAGAGCTAAAAATATTTACTTGGGGGGGGGTTGGGGGAAGAAGGGGCAGGGAGAGGGCTTGAAGATTTTTACAGGCCCTGTTTTTGGAAAGAGGATTAAATAAAAAGAACATGGTATTATAGATTTTTAAAAAAAAATGCAAGCAGAAGAAGTGCTGAGCAGAACAAAGTCTCTGAACGATGCCGAGGATGGAGCTGGGTGATGGAGACCCTGAGAGGAGTCAGCCTTTTGGAGCCTTTGCTCATATTTCATGGCCTGGAGGGGTTTTGTTGGGGTTTTTTTGAGCTTTCCTCAGCACTTCCCCCTGCCTTTTACAAGGCCTGGTGCCTACCCTCACATTTGCTTTCACCTCCTGCCAACAGCAGCTCCCGGAAGATTTTGGGGTGATGCTGATGCCGGCAGCTCTCTGAAAAAAAAAAAATTGGCAGAAAAAAAAAAACAACAGAGCAAACCAACAAACCAAAAAGGAGGAATTCAGGCATGGGACAGCAGCAGGCTGGCTGCTGGCAGGCCAGGCTCTTGCTGATGATTAACACTTTAGAAATATGAAGTGCTAATTCCCTCTTCCCTGGGGGCCAGCGGGAGCCGGGGTTATCGGCACGGGCAGGGAACCCGATGGAAAAGGCCAGGCAGGGAGGGAGGGGATGAGGTGGGGGATCAGCCCTATTCAGCCCCAAAGTTCAGCTCTTTTGCTTTCTTTTTAAAGGGTGTTTTGTTTCCAGCAAGGAAAAGGAAGAACTCCATGACGTGCAGCAGCCTGAGGAGGGGACGCTTGGACCCGGCCACCATAAGCCCCTTTTTGTGCTGCTGCTCATCAAGTCTCCAGCCAGGCTGGAGGGATGCTGAGATGTGGTGGTGGCCACAGGCTGGGGCATTGTGCCCAGAGGCATTTCCAAGGGCAGAGCAGGGCCTGGTGACCCTCTGGGTTGGCATCAGCTCCTGGAGCAATCAATGGGACATTGTCTGCTTGGGGAGCCAGGCAGCACACAGCAGCTCGGAGTGATGGCAGGGAGGTCAAGATCATCAAGATGACCCCAAAACTCTTTCCCTTCTGCTTCAGACCAAGACCTTTAGATGCTTTGCAGTGAGGCACATCACAGGGAACGACTCCAGATCACAGTTCAGAGCCCAGATATAGGTGGCATCTCAGTTTTTCTCCTTTGCCTTCATTTCTGGTGTGAGCTGAACCCAAATTGAGACTGAGAAAGGCTCAAAGTTCTGAGATCTGAGTGACCCGGAGCTGTGTTTTGAGTCTCACAAGTCTCTTGCAGGATCTTTAATGCTGGTGATGAAAAGCAAAGTGAGCCCCATGCCATCACCATCAGCTCCTGGCCAACCCCACAGGTTCAGACCCTCTCCACCTGTAATGGGGCAGTGGGAGCCTCCTCCTTGCACAGGCAGGGCAGGATGGGGAGATAACAACCTCCCTGGACCTTGTGTCAGCAGGGTTTGGGTGACAGCAGCTGCTTTTGTTGTATTTTTTTTGTGTTTTGCAATCCAGGAGCAGGCTGAAGCTGATGGAAGTGAGTTTGAGCGGGGCCGGAAGGAATCTGCAATGAAAACACCCCCAGACTCTACAGACATCTGGACAGGGACCTCACCTCCTTCATGGTCCTCAGCCATGGGAAGAATGAGCCTCAAATATCCCCGTGGCAGGTGAGGAGTGGGATTTTCAGCAAAACCCTTGGGGCTGCAGGGTGTGATGGCACCAGGAGAACACCTGGAGCTGCCTCTGGTGATGGCACCACCAAGAAGCCCAGCTTGATGCTTTGCTTGGCCTCCCAAAGAGGCTGTTGAAGCTGCTGAGATCTCCAAATCCCCCCTCAGGGGGACCCTGATGGCAGGATAACCCTTCAGCAGATAAGCACAGGCAGAAGGAGGCAAGGTGGGCAGGGGGCAGCTCTGCTCTCCAATTCCTGCTCCAGCTACACGGTATCATTTTCCCAGCTTGAATTCCTCCCTTCTGCTCAGACTGCATCTGACTTCTATCCCCAGCACGTCTGGATGACTGGTTAGGGAAAACAAAAGTTGGGAGGATGGAGATAAGGTTTCTGCTGCTGGAAAACTGTTTATCCCCTTGGTGCTGGGGCTTACCTGCAGCACGTAAGAAATCCTCTCTGAAAGGTGACAGGTTTCTCCTGCCACACAGCTCGTGGATGCTTTGCAGATAAAAATCTCCCTCTGTGCCTAGCACAGATGATTTTTTTTTGGTGTGTCTCAGCCCCCCCCAGAGAGCCATAAAAGCCCTCCCCAAGCAATGAGTCAGCTAATCCAAACCACACGGCTCTGAAACGCTGGAGGTCAACCCAGTGCACAGGCCTGAGCTTGAAAAGCACAACTGCATCTCCAGCAAAAATCCCAATAATCAGAGAGAGATGGAAAAACAGCCTCCCCATTGCATGGCAGCAGAGCTGGGAAGCCCTGGGAGGGGGTGGGACAGAGCCTGATGGGTGCCACCAGCCCTGGGAGATGCTCCCTTGGCTTCCCCCAGCCTCTGGGCTGCTTTGCTTTGCAGCCATTTCCCACTCTGGAGACTCAGGATCAACTTCTCCACTCCTCTGCTCCATCCCTCTGCCTTTGGGGGTTATTTCCATCCCCTTTCTTTCATTTCTCCCTTTCTCTCTTCGAAAGACAAGGAGAAAAAAAAAAAAAAAATCCACCCTCCAGCCAGGCACCAGCTCTGCCTCTGGCCTCTTGCTCCAGTTTCACGTTTGACTCTAATCCCACAGTTTACATAGCAGGGAGCTCAGGGCCAAACCCAATGGGCTGAGGAACCTGCCAGAAACCTCAGCTTTTCCTAAGCCCTATAAACAGTTCCCTGCCTCCAGCCCAGCACCTGCTGCCCAGCCCAGGATCTGGGTCCATCCGGGGGGAGATGGGATGCTCCTGGGATGCACCCAGACTGTGTCCATGGGAAAGGAGCTCAGGCCACTGCTCCCCTGGGACAACACTCTTTTTCCTGGCAGGCTGGGCACCAGCCTTGTCCAAAAAAAGTGTATTCCTGCTCTGTTTGTTTTGTTTTGTTTTGTTTTTTTTTACCATGTGGCATTTCATGGGCTGGAGCACCCATCGAGGGCTGAGTGCCCACACGGCCGGTGTCTGGCCCCTGGAGGAGGTCTGGGGCTAAAGGAGGAAGATTATTTATTGCTGGTCCCTTCCCACAACATTTGGGAGTTGGGAAATGCTCCTTCCCGGCCGGAACAGTGATGAAATCCAATGTCCCAGGTGGTTCTTGCCTGACCTTGGGGCAACCCTGGAGGAAGCGTGCAAGGGAGCCAAGGAGGGAGCAGGGACAGGCAGGGAGTAGGTGTCCCAGGGCAAGGGACATCCAGGAAAGCTCCAGCATGTCAGGACTGGAAAGAGAAGAAAGGAAAACACTTACCTCCTGTCTCTGAGGTCATTTGCTTAGCTGACCTTTACCCTTTCCTACTTTTCCATTTGGAAAACCAAATGGATGCCTGACGATGGCAGTGTGACACCTGAGGGAGATAAAGCAAATTATATGATGAGTTTTATCTTCCTGGGGGCACTGAGTGATTCTTTTGAAGCTGAACATCAATGTCTTTTTTTTTTTTTTTCCCCATGTTGTTTTTTTCCCTTCCCAAACATTTTCTGCACAAACCAAACCCCAGGGGCTGAGGCTCTAATGAAAGCTGCTTTCCTCATCAAGGCTGCAGTGAAATTCAGTGCTGCAACAAATGTCTCATCTTGCCCTGTCTGAAGTGGCACTTTGGGTCCAAAAAATGCTTTTGGATCCTCTTTCTGTACAGCTTTTTGCTGGGGAGGGACCACTCCATCCCAGTGAGGATGCTGCAGATTACTGAGCACCATCTGCTGGCACCCAGGTTATTCACCCAGGATTTCCTGGGATGGGACACAGGATGTTTTTTCTTAACTGACCCAAGTTCTGGTTTGCTGAAAGGCCAAAGAGCTCCTCTTCACCTTGCTCATGATGCACATTGGAGGCTTTTTGTGGGATAAGAAGAACTGATGGGCAGCATAGGGGGGGAAACTGTGGTCTGGCAGAAGGCTAAGGCAGAATCACCCACTGAGGGCAGGAATTCACCCAGAAAACCTCATTATAAATATGCCAGAACCTAAATTTGTTATATCACAGCTTTCTTCCCATGTGCAGGGATTAAAACCAGGAGATTTTGTAGGTCTTTATGGGCAGGAATCAGGACCCCAGTTGAAAAGGACACAAAACAAAATGGACACAAAACAAAAAGGACACAAATCATCTGAATATTTTATCTCATTCTGAGCACAATGATTTCAGACTCCAGTTTGCTGCTTGGTGATTCCCCCTGGCTCCATCCATCCCCAGCCCAGCCATGTACCCCAGCTTCTGACAAAAGCTGATTTCACAGAACCACAGAATGGTTTAGGTTGGCTTTACAGCCAAAAATCAGCAACAAAACATCGTGCTCCTTGCTAATATTTTTCCCAAGCAGAGAAAAATCAGTGTGATGTGGAGGGAGATGCTGGGAAATGAACACAAGGAGGGTTTTCTGCTCTGGGGACAACCTGTTTAGGGATTTATTTGGCACTGCACCACTCTGGGAGGGCAGAGAGGATGGATGCAATATTATTTTAGGGATCTAAGTGCAGGACCTATGGTTGTGGTGGTCCCAAGTGCTGGGATTCAAGGCCAGGAGTCCTCCAGTGTAAATCCAGGTGAGATCCAACTCTTCCTGCAGAGGAAGCAGAGGGTAATGATGCTTTTTGGGTGAATTCAGTGAGTGTGTGAAGTTACCCAGAGGCTGCGGCTGGATTTCCCACATATCTATCTGTCTTTCCTGCAGGCTGCTCTGCTGGCAGGAGGAAAAAAAGGGGAATTTTCACGACTTCAAAGCCCCTCTTCCAGTCTGGGATTGTGTGATCCAAGCCAAAGTGCAGCCTCAATCCATCATTCCAAAGAGTTTGGTGTTTGGATATTTGTGTAAAATGACAGATTGGAGAGACCCAGAGCTGGAAACCAGATGCTTTCCCAAGCAATTAAAAAAGAGGGAAAGAGTTTGGAAGGCAGGAAAACAGAAAGAGCCTGGGAAGCAAACATCACTGCAGCTCCTGGCCTTAAAAACTTTTCTTTAAAACTTTCCTTTCCTTAAAAACCTGGGGCTGCCAGGCTGGAAGTGGCAGCATCTCCATGAGCACCACGAGCCAGCTGTGATGGAGGAGACAAAGGAGATGACACGACCAAGGCCACATGGAAAGTCAGGGTCAGAGGGGGAAGAGTTATTTAATTGTTGGGATTCAGTGACAAGCAGGAAAAGCTGACCTCATCCCAGCTGGAAATCCCCAGTGAGAGCCAAAACTGGGATGCTGGGCTCAGGCTGTGCAGGTGGAGAGGAAACCATGAGCTTAAAAAGCTGGGGAGATGCTGCTGCCCCCCAGCATCTCCTGGCCCAAGTCAAAACCCTTCATCTCCTCTGCTAAAAGCATTCCAGTGGGATGGATTCCAATCTGAGGTGGATTCCAGTTAATTTGGGCATTTCTTCAGGGCCTCAATAGACCCCAGAGAGCCCCTGGGAGGAGAGGTGTCTCCCCACCACAGTCCCATGGGAAGAACAAGGATTTCCAAGGATTGGAAAGGATTCCTTGTTTCCAAAGAACAAGTATTGGCAAAGGATGCTTCTCTGGACATGGTTCTGGTGGGATGGTGCCCAAGAGCTGAGCTGGGTATCCACAATTTGACAAAACTGCTAAAAATGAGCCCAGGAGGTTGGCAGGCAGGCTGAGCCTCTAAAGATAAAGCTCAGCCCCAGGTGCTACCCAGGAATGGGGGAAACTGGGGGTATTTTTGGTGTGGTTTCAATTGTTTTCAGCCTTTCAGCTGGGGCTGCAGGTCCACGGGTGCTGGAAACCCAGCAGGATTTCCACTTAAGAAGGAATTTTAACCCTGGGATGCCCAGCACAAGGTCTGGCTGTCTTTCTCCAAAGCTCCTGCAAAGAATCCTGGTGCATCTGACACACCAGGATTAGCCACATGTACAACAGGGATGACCACTGGGATGCATGGCAGGGCCAGAAGTAAACGAAACTCCTCCCCAGGGGAAAAAAAGGGAAAAAAGGGATTGGGTTTGGCTGCAAATTTTGAAAAAAAAATTTAAAAAATCATTATTTTGTTTTGTTTTGTCTTCAAGAAATGCCTCCTGGGAAAATACCTCTGCTTTTTTTTCATTTTTCTGATTCAAAGACAAATAAGGCCAGGCTGGAGATTGTGCAAGGATGAAAATAAAAAGAAATAAAGAGACTCTTTGAAGAGTTTGCTGACAACCAGGGAGCTTTAGCCTGGTGACACCTTGCAGATGGAATGACTTGAGCTCACTGCTACAACACAAAAAAGCAGCAGGGAGGGTGACAGAGAAGCCCTTGCAGCCACAGGGGCTGTGAAAGCACCAAACCAGAAGCCCAGCTTAAAGTTTCTGCTTTAAAACTCCTCCTGGGACCTGGGATGTTTCTGCCTTATCCTGGGCTTCTCTCCCTGTAAAGAAAAGTTGGGAGAAGAAGATGGTGGGGGAAAAAAAAAAAAGCATGACAGGTAAAAAGAAAGAGAGAATCCCCTCCTTTTTTACAATTTAATTTCTTTTTTTGAATGGGAGCTGCTCTAATAACACACCCAAGGAGTGAATAATATTTTAAAATATACCCAGAAAATTAATAATATGGAATAATGTACACAGAGCATTTATTTGACTGATTTCCCCCAGTGTTTTTGGCCCACAAAGATGAATTTGACTTCCTTGGGTCTGGATCAGACCCTAAACCACCCAACAAACCCCTGTCCCAGAAAATACCACCAGAGGGGCATCCACTGCCCCTCCACCAAATGCTTGGGTCCATTTTCCCTGCTGATCCTCAAAGAAATCAATCTGTCCAGAAATGAAACCAGCAGTGGCTTGGCCATGAGTCACAGTGCAGAAAAGGGAAAATGGGGGAAAAATGGAACAAAAAAAGAAAAAAAAAGCCAATAAAACAGAAAATTTGACCATCCCAACCCCACTCTGGTGGCAGCAGCTGTGGCTGTGTAGCTGAGTGAGGTGAGGGATGTGCCAGAAGTGGGATATGGGAAAAGACTGTTTTCAAACACAGATGGATTAAATCTTTATTCCTTTTAAAATTACATTTTTAATGCCTTGGCTACTTTGGGTATGTGGGTGGGACACGCTGGGCTCGAGTAGGTTTGGGGGGAATGTCTCCAAAGCATCTTGCTAAACCTGTCCAGAGAGGTTCAGGGGGCCTGGGCAGATCTCTGTGCTCCCCAGCCCACCCTTCCCTACCCTCACATTTGCAAATCTGTGTTTGGAACCCCTTTTTTTGGCAGCTACCTGAGCACCCAATCCTTGTGCCCTGCATCACCTTGGACTGCTCCAGGTCATCTCCATCCTGCTTCTGGTCACCAAATGAGTTCCCCTTCCAAGTGGTCAGACCTTTCCTGGGGTTTGTCCCCTGGATATCTCCTCATCTTCCATTTCCCATGGGATAACCCCACACAGCCTCCAGCCCTGGGCTTGCTCCTCTCCCAAACCACGCAGCCACTTCTTGGGATGGAGTTGCAGAATTGCTGTGAAGCACCCCTGAAAAAAAAAAAAAAAGGATTTGGTTACTTTGACAGCAGAAATCAGGGCTGAAGGTGGGGGTGCACACCCTGGGTACCTTGGTGGGCATTTATGTGGGGGGGTAGAGCTGGCAGAGGGACTTTTTCTGGCCCTGCCAACCCCGGCGTTGTGTTTCAGAGGGTCCTTAAGTGGAGATCTGCAGATAAAGCAGAAGGACTTTGTGTTTTCTTTTGTTTTTCCAGCTGGAAAGAGAAAGGAACGTGAGAAAGGAACATTTCCACAGAGGAAACACCGTATTTATTTTTATTTTGGGGGGCTTTTTAAATTTTTTTTTTCTTTCATTGTGGTTGAGCTGTACCTCGAGCGTCGGATTTTCCCACTTTCCGGAACACTCCGGTTACCATGGAAAGGGCTGAGCCCAGCCAAATGCAAAACCTTGGCAACTCCACCCCCCCAAAACTCACCCCAGCCATATCAAACAGTTAATTAGAAAACCCGTCCATGTGTTTCCCATTCCCTGGACTGGTTTGAATCAATTGCCCAGTGATTTATCACCTGTTTGCTGCGGGAAGGGTTCAGCTCTGCATGGGTTGGAAAGGGGATTTGTGCTCTGCAGTGAAAGATATTTAGGGCTTTTTTTAAAAAAAAACCCAAACAAACCAACAAACCAATCATCAAATAACCAATTCTACTCCTTCCCCTGGTGTAAATCTCCCACTGGAATGAGCTGGGTTGGATTTTGATGGGATTTCTAGCCCTTGACAAGAAGGGAGAAGGAGGGATGGCTTTTGCCTTGCTTGGCTTTTGGAGAGTGGAAGATGGTAGAGGGCTTGGCTGTTCTTGGGGTGGTGTTACCCTCCTGTGCCCAGATGGAAAATCCAACCAGCATCTTCCCCCAGGGCTGGCGAGAGGCAGGAGGTGAAGAAAAAAATCCAAATTTCCTCTAAGATCTCCTCTTGAGTCCACCCACTTAGAGGAAACACCTTGATGGTGGCAGAGATGCTTTGGGAACATGGCTCATGGCTGGAAAATCACTTGGAGACTCTCACAGTCTGTCCATCTGTCCAGAGACTCAGCTCTTCTCCAGCCTGACAAATCCTATTCCTGAATTATTAGTCCTTGGGATGAAGGCACTGGATGGGGGGGGGAGGTCCCATCATCACCACAATTTAAAAAAACCCCAATAATTTGGTCTCACCAAGCCTCCAAGTGCTCCAAAGCTGGGTTGGTTCCTCCTGGGGGGCCATCCCTGGGATCCAAAAGCAACAGAAGATAAAGGAGGTGGAGATCCTGCTGTGTTTCAGCTCTCCCTGGTGCTGGTTTGATCCCTGCCATCTCCTCCTGCATCCCAAGTGGTGTCTTGGGATGTCGGGATGGATGAGGATGGATGCAGCATTATTGGAGTCATTCCCTTATGTTCCTCCTGCCTGGGAGGATGTGTAGGGCTGACTGGAACTCCTGCAAATTTATCCAACCCATCCCCCAAAGCAGCTGTTGTTGGCCTGGAAGGTGGCTGCTCCCTCTCACCATTCACATTCCACCTTCCCTGCCAAGACCAGGGGAGAAAGGGAATAAAAATTGCTTTCCTGTCATTAGCAGATGATTGAAAAAACTTGCAGCTCCCCCAGCTAAGTGGGAGAGATACAAGGACCTTTCAGAGAGACCCAGAAGGGTATGACTTGGGGGGGGGAGGCTTGGGTCAGACCAGAGGGCTGGAAATGGAGGTTCCTACAGTGAGAAGAGAGAAAATCTCAATCTGAAGGGAAACTGAGGCAGACAAGTGACTACAAGTGGAGCAGAAGTGTGTCTAAATTGTCTTTTATCCACACTTCTGTTCCCCCAGTGAACATCTAATGCCTGGACTGATTTAGCTTGAAATAAATCTCCCTCTTCATAGCTCTGTTTGCAGCCTGTCTCCTGCCCTGTAACTGCAGAAAAATCCCTGTCTGGGATGTTTGCTCCACCTCTTCAGCTCCTGCAGTGCTCTGGAGAAGGTCTCCTTCTTCTAGAGAAAAGCTCAGGTCTGTGCCTCAGTTTCCCCTCTGGCTGCACAGGAGATGGCTGGTGGCAAGGGAAGGTGGGAAGCACCTTGGGAAGGTGTAAAATTCCCAGTGAAATGGCTGGAAGACCTGGAGGGACAGTGAGTTCCACCTGGTTTTATTGCCTGGGACCAGCAGGGAAGGAAAGTGGCCTCAAGTAGCAGGGAAAAAAAAAAAAAAGAGAACTCTCCACAGATTTTCCAAAGGGAAATGTGGGAGGGATAAAATGGAAATGGTGTAAATGTGCCCCTAGAGCAGGGCTGAGATCCTTCTGATGCTCTTGGTACAACTCTGATGGACTTCACCAACACTCCTAGAGCTGGGGATGCTCCTCATCCCCCCCCTCCCAGCTTTGCTGCTCTCTGGGAAGCTTCTGGGTTGGATTTTGACCCTGGGAAACCACAAAGAAACCACTGACACCTCATTTTGGGGCTGTGGGATCCCTCTCCCCAGCCTCAGGTTGTCAGCAAGAATGAGCTCTGCTCATTGCTTTGGGCCCTTCTGATGGAAACAACCCTGGGTTTAGGGCTGCTGAAGGGCAAAGTTTCCCAGCAAACCTGAGTGAGGAACTGGGGAAAAAAAAAATAAGGAGAGAGAGAGGTTCTGCTGCAGGTCCCAAAACCTCCCCAGCAAGAGGGAAGGAGAAGGCAAAGGGAGATTTGCAAGGCAAGAGGGAAAGAAGGCTTGGAGAGAGGAATGACCTCTGCAAAGGGCTCTGTGGAGAAGCAGCTTGGAATTATAGATGTGGGAGGGATGGATCCAAGAGCTGGCTCAACTGGGAGGCTTTTCATCAACCCCTTCTGCTCCCTTCCACCCCAGCTCCTCTCCAAACACCCTGCCCTGACAGATTCCCAGCCAGCCCTCCTCCTGTCTTGGTTTTCCAAACCCAAACTCAAGTCACCCCTGGGTCACCTGCCCTTGGGAATGGGGGTTGGGAAGAGTTTCAGCATTTTGGGGGACACTTTCCCCAAAGTTTGGGGGACTGAGGCTTGGCATCAGGTTGCATTTAATTCCCCCCCTGGTGCTTTGAGCAGGGCTGAGGACTCTGCCCTAATGGAAACAAAAATCAGAGCTGCCAAAACAAGAAGGCTGCACACATCCCAGGGGCACCAGGGTGTTTGTCACCCCTGCAAGGAGAAATTAATACAGGAACAGAGCCAGAACTGGCTTTGCAGGCACACACATGCCTTGTCTAAGAGAAAAAAAAATAAAATATCCAGCCAAAGCTGCTTAAAAAACCATTCAGAGCTAAAACCTGCTTGATCTGCAGGTCCCAGAGTGCTGGTATGACATGAAACCTCTGTCCAAGAGGGAGTGATGGGTGCTGGAAAATGGGGTGATCCTGGAAAATGGGTGATCCTGGACATGGTGATCTCAGAAAGAGCTTCAGCTAAAGATAACCATGCAGGTAAGGACAGGGGGGTAACATCCTTGCTCTGGGCAAGAGGCAGAAGTTGAGTTGCTGTGTTTAGAGTCAAGGCTGTGCTGGCTTTTCATTTATCAGGGAGGAGCTGTGGGGTTTGTTTGCCTTTTTTGTTATATTTAATGGAGTATTATTATTTTTTTATATATATATATATTTTTTTTTTTCTCCTCACTGGCTGCTTGTTTGAGAAATTTCTCCCAGGGGAGGCTCTTTTGGTGGCTGGTTTGCCAGATAGGATGACATCAGACAGATGCTCAGAGGAATGATAAAAAGGCAGAGCCTCATTTCTTAATAACAGACCCTGGCAAAACACAGAGCAGAGGGAAGCAGAGAGAGCACCAGGCCCTGCTGGAGGGAGAGGGCAGGGGAAAAAGGAGCAGGAGGCTGTTCTCCCCAAAATTTGCACAGCAAGCCCCCCACATTAGCCAGCTGCCAAGGGGTTAAATCCTTCTGGGAGCAGCAGAGGATGCTAAAGCAAGGAGGTGCTGATGTCTTGCCCTGTCCTAATTTTCCCTTCTCCTTGAGAAGTTTTGAAGTCTAAAAGGTGAGGCATTGCTTACCTGTTTGTTTTTCATCATCTTTTTGGAGCCAAAGCCATCATCTCTGGAGCCAAGCCCCCCAGGGTCTCTGCATCCCTTGGGATGTTCCACAGCTCCCCAGCCCAGGATTTCACAGCATTTCTGCTCTGTCCCAGCATCTGAAAGGAAAAGTTTAACAAGATGGGCAGGAAGGCAGGAAATAAGTGATCAAAAGTTGAGTGTTGCCTCAGTACAGGCATTGCAGAAACCCTGAGGTTCTCAGACAGAACCCCTGCAAAATATGAAACTCAACTGAAAGCTCCTCTAAAGCTGGAGCTACATCTGGCTTGCAGTTTCTTCTCCCTGCCCTCTCTTTTTAAGTTGCTCATAAATTCTTTGGATAAAGTTCCTTTTGGGCAAAAGTTTTCTATGTTTGGACATTCCTCAAAAGTACATTAAAAAGAAATCAGGTAAATAATGTAGAAAAACTGAGAAAAGGGGTTTGGCAACCTTGTGGTGCAAAAATCCTCTTGTCCTTCTATTTTCCCCAAATCCCAGTGTCCAAACTGTAACAAAATGGTGATGTCTGTGGATGTGGAAGGGACTCTCCTTCATTCCTTCCCTTCTTCCTGGCATTTTTGCAGAACAAAACCCCAGATTATTTTCTTTCCAGCTTCTCTCCCAGGGTTGCTCCTTGCTCTGTGCCCCCATGGGATGCAAGGCAGAGGCTGGGAAAGGAGAGGAGAGAGGCTGCAACAATTTTGGGGTAGCACCAGCTAGGAAAAAAACCTCATCCTGACCTCCCATAATTCTAGCTAGCCCCAATACATGTGTATTCCCCAATTCTATATATATGATACGTAATATTATATATATAATACCTCTAATTGGATATAACACCTACTGTATACCTCTAATTGTATATAGTAACACCTATAATGATATATATAACACCTGGAATTATATAGAATCCCCTGCTTCTTGACAACACCCAAAAAATAGTCTGTGAAAATGCTAAGTCCCACACTGTCCTCTGCACATCCAGGGTGAATTTGTGCTCTTACCACTGCCAGAGGTGGCTGAGATGGTTTTTCAGGGAAACAGGAACCTTGTGTGAGCCTGGGGATCCCCCAGAACCTCCCTTCCCTCTCTGTTCTTGGTGGAGGACTCCTGAAAAAAAAAAAAAAAAAAGCAGCAGCCAGTAAATAAAAGCTGTGAAAGAATATTTTCTCCTCTCTTTTGTATTTGTGCTTCAGGAGCAGGAAGAAAAAGCAAAGCAGGCAGCAGGAAAATCAAAAGTGGGCTCAGGAGGAGGCAGGAGCTGAGAACTTGCCCTGGGGAACAGAGAGAGAACTTTCCATTCATGCTCCTTGGGCATTGTTTGGGGCACAGTGGCCATCCCCAGCCTCAGGCCTGCTCCTGGTCCCATGGGAAGCTGCTGTTCCCATGGGAATCTGGGGCTCCAGGTCTGAATTCAGCCACCCAGAGGAGGGGTTTGTAGGATTTTTTTGTGTTTTCTGCTGTTTTTTGGGTTGGTGTTTTCCTCCAGGCTGAATTCCCCCTTTTCTGCTCAAGGCTCAAGAACGCAGGCAGGAAGGCAGGAGGGCTCTGCAGAGAGACCTGGAGAGACTGGAGAGTTGGGATGATTCCAATGGGATGAGATTCAACATTCCAAGTGCCAGGTCCTGCACTTTGGCCACAACAACCCCATGGGGAGCTCCAGGCTGGGCACAGAGTGGCAGAAAGGGACCTGGGAGTCTGGATTGCCAGGAAGCTGAACAGGAGCCAGCAGTGTGCCCAGGTGGCCAAGAAGGCCAATGGCATCCTGGGCTGGCTCAGGAACAGCGTGGCCAGCAGGTCCAGGGAAGGGATTCTGCCCCTGTGCTCAGCTCTGGTGAGGCCACAGCTTGAGTCCTGTGTCCAGTTCTGGGCCCCTCAGCTCAGGAAGGAGATTGAGGTGCTGGAGCAGGTCCAGAGAAGAGCAAGGAGGCTGTGAAGGGATCCAGCAGAATTCCTGTGAGGAAGGGCTGAGGGAGCTGGGGGTGTTGAGGCTGGAGAAGAGGAGGCTCAGGGGAGACCTCATCACTCTCTCCAACTCCCTGAAAGGAGGTTGGAGCCAGGGGGGGTTGGGCTCTTTTCCCAGGCAACTCTCAGCAAGACAAGAGGGCAGGGTCTCAAGTTGTGCCAGGGGAGGTTTAGGTTGGAGATGAGAAAGAATTTCTTTCTGGAGAGGGTGATCAGTCATTGGAATGGGCTGCCCAGGGAAGTAGTGGATTCTCCGTGTCTGGAGATCTTTCCAAAGAGCCTGGATGTGGCACTGAGTGCCATCGGCTGGGAACCACGGGGGGAGTGGATCAAGGGTTGGACTTGATGAGCTCTGAGGTCCCTTCCAACCCAGCCAATCTATGATTCTATGATTCTATGAACGTGGAGACTCGTGGTGCTGGTGGAGTTTGGCACCAGCAGAGAACTGGAATAACTAAATCCAGCCCAACCCTATCCTCATGGGATCAAACTCCAGTTCCTTCCAGGGTTCCTGGGAGGATTCAAGACCAGTGATGGGCATCAGGGTTCCTCCAGCAAACTGGGAAAAGGTCTTTACAAAATGAGGATGGTTTTGCCTCACCCAGCTGACTTTTCCTCATCTGCAGAGGTCTTCAGGAAACCCCAAAATTGTGGTTTTGCCTCCAGGCTTTGGAGAACTGCCTTGGCCCCTCCGAGTTGGGATCCTGTACCCACTCCCAGAATTGTCCTGGAAGTTAAATTAAGGTTAAATTAAGGTCCTCAAGGCAACATTTCTCTTCCTTGGCTTCTTTCAACTTGCATCCAACCAAAGTTTTACCACCAGCCCTGAGGCTTGGCCCTGTGGGGCTCAGAAATCTGCACCCAAGGGGAAAATAAATAACAGGGAGGGGGGGAAAAACCCCAACCAGACCCCAGTAGGAAATCCCCTCCTGCAAAACCCCATCCAGCTCCAGCTGGGATGGACTCTGGGATGCAGGGAATTGTCTGATGAGAAACTTGGGAAGTCTTGGAAGAGCTACCAGGGATGGAGGAGTCCCTGGAAGAAGTTCTGTGGGATCGGGAAGGGCAAAGGGAGGGTGGGAAAAGCCTAATTCCAGGGAAAAGCCATTTGAGGTTATTCCATTGTCATTTCCAACCAAATGGGACCTGCAGAGCTGGCACCCCCCCATCCTGATTCCAAAAATCCAGGATTCCTGGGGCTGGCATTGCTCAGCAGCATTGCCCAAGGACTTGGCTATTAATAAGTGCAGCATGAACCCTCCCCACGTGGCCTGGTGCCTTTTTTGGGGGGTTTTTTTGTTGGCCAGCTGCCTTTCCTGCATTAATCACCTCGTAAATTGATAAGGGAAGGAAACAAGGAAACAGGGAGCAGCTTTTCCAGCCACAATGCAAGATGAAAGCTGCAGGATGCATTTTACCCAAGCTTAAAAGTGGCCTATTTTTTTTTTTAATTTTTTTTTTTTTTTGCCTCTTGCCAAAACAAGCAAACAAACAAAGAGTTGAGAGCCCACTTTTCTGGGACCACAAGCCATGGGGACAAATGCTCATTTCACAACCCAGCTGCAAGCTTGTTTTGCTGGCAGGGAGGGTGATGAAGGAGCCCTGGCCCAGCCACCTACCTTGCCCAAGGGACAACAAGGGAGACAGGACACAAAACAATGGGATGGAGCTGAAAGGTTTTGATAGGAGCTTAAATCAGGAAATCAGCAAAATCTGCCCCTGAGGTTCCTGTGGCAGAGATTAAAGGAGGACTAAAGTTCAAGGAAAAATGCTGGCAAAAGGTCCTCTTTTTGTGGGGAATGCTTTGAAAGCTCTGAGGATGTGGGGAAGAAGAAATGTGACCCCCCCTTTTTTTTTTTTTTTTTTTTTTTTTTTTTTTTTTTTAAGATTTTTTTTTTTTTCCCCCAGATGGCCTCTAGAAGGTCCAGGAGGATCTGCTGACCTCTCCAATGGCAACCTGGGGATTTCTCAGGGCAAAGGGATGGGACAAGGAGGGGATTGCTGTCTCCTGACAGATCTGTCACACAACCTGCTCTAGGGACACAGAGCTCAAGGCTGTTCCTCACATCTCCTCTGTCATCCCATGGGAGACACTGGTCTACATTTGGGTTCCTTGGCTTTAGAGACAAAAAATGAGGCTGTTTTCAGGCTCATCCAGCAAGAACATCTTTTGAAAATGACTCTACCTGCACCTTCAGGTCCTTGATCCTGCCCTGAGAGAGCAGCATGTCCTGGGGGATTTAGGGCAAGAAAGATCCAGACTCACCTCCAGGTGTCCATCACAAGGAAGCAGACTTCTTCCTGGGGGGTTTATGGTTGCTCTCTCCATCCTGCCTCCCAAGAAGAAAAAAAAATCATCCCTGAACAGTTGGAATAAAGAAACTGCCTCCAACATCCATCCATCCATCCATCCATCCTTCCATCCATCCATCCATCCATCCATCATGCATCCATCGTTCCATCCATCATCCATCCATCGTTCCATCCATCATCCATCCATCGTTCCATCCATCCATCTATCCATCCATCAATCCATCCATCTATACATCCATCTATCCATCCATCCTTCCATCCATCCATCCATCCATCCATCCATCCATCCATCCTTCCATCCATCGTTCCATCCATCTATCCATCCATCCATCCTTCCATTCATCCATCCATCAGGAGATGGGAGGTGCAGCCTCCCCTTCTGCAGGGACTCCCCCACAAGAGTGAAAAAATGCTGGGAATAAAGTGAGAGGAAGATTATCAGGAACAAAGTGCTATATTTTTTTTTTTTTTTGGCAAGGTTTTTGATATGTAAGAAACTCACTTTTTTGCACTAGGAAGCTGCTCTTTGGCTCACACTCCCAGAAAACCCAAAAAGCTGAGGACCAAAGCATCCAGGCTGATACTTCCCTTGCTGCAAAAGGATTGAACTCCTTCATAAAACACCAAAAAAAAACCCCAAAACCCACTCACCACTCTGATACCATCAGCTGGGATGAAAAAAGCAGCCAGCTGGATTTCTTGGCTTGGGCTGTCCCATTCTCATTAAAACTTGACATTTTTATACAATTTCAGCCCTGGTGTCTCCCAGGACTGGAGGGAGGTCCAGGCACTTTTCCTCTCCAGCACTTTCCCCCATTCAGTTCTCACCCTGAATTTTAACCCCCAGCCCCTAAACCAGTCTGGGGTTTATTTTCAGTCCTCATTTACCCTAAAGAACCCCATCTGCACCATTCTGACCAGCACCCCACCCTGGGCAAGTCAATAAATGCCCAAAGCAAAGCAGCTCAACAGCACTTTAGCCAAGGCAGACCCCAAACCAGACTTTCATTTTCATTTTCATTTTCATTTTTTTTAATTTTTTATTTTTAATTTATTTTTATTTTTTGCCTCCTCTTGTTTTCAAACTTCTAGGAGGACCTTAACAAATGCTCTCAGCATGGGCTAAGAGCAGGAATTTAGGGGACTTGGGGCCTTTCCTAAGAGGAAGCAGGGCTGAGGCTTTGCTGGCTGTCACCATGCACTTGGACCCAAGGGGTTTGCATGAGAAAATCACTTTACACCTCAGAGAAATGCTCAAGCAGCAGCCTGAGCATCCCCAGGGATGCAGCCCCAGCTGAGGATGTTGGTCCCCACTCCTGGGCAGACCCAGGTCTCAAAGAGATGAGAAATGGGAAACCATGGCAGATGAATTCCTACTGATTTTTCTTTTCTTTCTTTTTCTTATCAGGTCAGAAAGCCCAAGCTGAGCTTTGAGATAATTCTAAATAAAGACAAAGCAGCTTCCCTGGCTTGGAGCAGTGTAACCTAGTGGTGAGCAAAATACACCCTTCCTTTAGACCCAGGGGTCTTACACCCCAAAATAGTGATTTGGGACCCTCCTCCCATCCTTTCAATATTATTTTTTGGTTTTTTTGCCCCTCAGCACCCACAGGAGAGGGCAGGGACCTTGGTCCCTGCATCCTGCACAGAGCTGACATCAGTTCCTCTCAGTTTTATGGATGTGGTCCCAGCTCTGGCCTGATTTTTTATTTTTTTTTTTAATTGCCTCATAATTCCTGCAGCACTTCAGAGTTTTTATGAGCCTCCTGCCTCCCCTAAGGTCAGGAATGAGTGCCCCCAGCTGCCCCGTTTGCTTAATCACCAAATAAGCAGTAAAAAGGGGAAGGTGGATGCCATTTCCTTGCACTGATGGGGAGCTGTGCTTTTAAAGGAGGAAAAATTCCTCCCCTTTAAGGAGCTTTGTGACCTTCCTTGGCTGCCTCCCTCTCTGGGGGTGCCAGGAGGTACCCAGAATGATGTTAGAAAATGACCTTCATGTCTTCTCCCACTTGGGGAAGGTGTTTTTATATTAATTTTTTTTTGGTTGGACACTTTGGGAAGATCTTCCAGGAGATGGGAGGAATAAAAAGGGAGTTGGGACCCAGTTGAGCAGGAGAGGAGGAGCTGGTGGAGTGGCTGTGGGTGGTAGGAGGCAGGTGGAGCTTGGCTTGCTTGCTGGCAATTAGGAACAGCTTGAAGCTCCACATCCCTCTCTTTAGAAAGGTGTCAAGGCTGAGCCCCAGCCAGGGGAACTTTTTCCAGGGAAAACTTCTCATTCAAACAGCCACCACCCCCTTGAGCACAGCCAGGGACTGATGGAGACACCAAAAAGCAAAAACCTTCTGCTCTCATCCCCAGCCCAAACAGAGATGATATTCCTGTCTCCAAAACATCCAGGAGGATCCAATCCCCCCTTTCACCCCCCCAAAAAAAAAAAAGCCTGGAGCCACCCCCCTGCTCAGGGCAGAGAAATTCCTCTGCAGCAGAGACCCAGCAGGCAGCAGCCCTTGCAAACAGGAGTTAAAATATCCTCAATTCCATGTCCCTGGGTCACTGGGTGCTGTTTAGGTTGGCTGGGCAAATCAGGCAGGATCACCCAGCTGGCAGGATCCCAGGCAGGATGGTCACAGCTGGAAAAAGACCTTGAAGATCACCAACATTCAACACCCCCCCCAAAAAAACCTCCAAAAATCCCACTCCATGATCATGCTCTGCAGCCCTGGGAAAGGCCACATTCTCCCTGCCCAGCACACATTGCAGGGGGGGAATCATCTGCCCCGAGGGGCACAACTTATTTGAGGTTTTGCAGTGCAAAAAGTGTCACCTTCCAGGTGACATGTGGCACCTTGTATCCCCACAGATCCCATTGGCAGGACATGAGCTGGTTTTTTGTTTGGTTTTTTTTTTTTCCAAGACAGGTAAAGAAGAGGCTTAAAATCATCATTTTTGTAGAGAGGATGAGATCAGAGGTTCTCAGGAGGGTGTAGTTTCTCTCCAAGACACTCTCCATCAGCAGCTCAGCACCCAACCCATGACCCTCCACAGAACAGATCCCATTGACAGGACATGAGCTGGTTTTTTGTTTTTTTTTTTACAAGACAGGTAAAGAAGAGGCTTAAAATCATCGTTTTTGGAGAAAGGATGAGATCAGAAATTATCACCTGAGCTCCCAGGGTGTAGATTCTCTCCAAGACACTCTCCATCAGCAGCTCAGCTCCAGAGGGTCAGTACCCAAACCATGAGCTTTTTTTTTTTTTTTTTTTTTTCAAGACATGTAAAGGAGGGGCTTAAAATCATCATTTTGGAGAAAGGATGAGATCAGAGGTTCTCACCTGAGCTCCCAGGGTGTAGTTTCTCTCCAAGACACTCTCCATCAGCACCATCTCCAGAGGGTCAGCACCCAACCCATGACCCTGCCCAGAGAGCCAGGGGTTAAATGTGCCAAATGGGGCAGAAGGGGCAAGACTTGGGCTGTTTGCAGAGCTTTCACTCCAGCATTGTGAACTCCTGCCATGTCACCCTCTGTTCTGAGCTCCTGCTCTCCCAAATTTTGGGGGTGAGTAGAACCAAACCTGCAGAAACCTTCTCCCAAGTCTTAGGAGTGCCCTTGGAGAGGGAAAGTGCTCAGAGCTGGAGGCTTCAGGAGCTGGGTGGGAGATGAAGGGAGGATGAGCAATGGAAATAGGCACTGAATAGGTCCCTCTGACCTGTCCCCCCAAACTGGGACTGAAGCTGAGAGGTCCTACCCAGCCACCCCAGTGTCCTCCTGGCTGTCTCCATCCCTTTACACCCTTTACATCCCTTTACACCCTACAAAGGGGAGGTCAGAGCCACAACAACCCCTGTGCCCACATCCTTCATAAATTTGGGGTGACACCAACTTCTGTGCTAGCCACAGTTGAGCAAAAAACCTCATGTTTTGAGTTGAATGTTGAGAATGTTGAGAAGTTCAAAGATCCCAAATGGTTTCTGGGTCTCCCAGGCTAAGTAATTTCATTAACATCTTCAGGGCCAAGGAGGAAAACTCATTTTTAGCTCCAACCTCCCCCAGCAGCTCAGAAACATCCAAGAGTGAATCAAAGTACAGGAGCCACAAAAAGGAAATCCAAGAAATCCTTGATGGTTTTCCAGCCAGGTCCATGATGCTAGAGAGACAAATCATGATTTGTGGATGCCTGGAGATGGAGAAGTGGAGCCCATCTGAAAAAGGGAGCAAATAAATAAGACTTTGTATGAGGTCTGGAGAGATAACTTGAAGGGAAAGGCAGCTAGACAGTGTTTTTCCTGCTGAATAGAGTTTTGCCAGACAGCATTTTGCTGGCAGGTTCCAATTTGATGAAAACACCTCTTCAGGGTTGTGCATTTCAGGAGGTTTTGTGTGCCCTTTACTCAGATGCTGCCCTCTTCCAAAGGAGAAAAGGAAATCTTTCTTCTTGGGGATATTTTTGGGTTTTGTAGCTGCTTTGAAGTTTAGGGATGAAGCTGAGAGTCAGGATTTTTAAAATAGAAATAATAATAGGTATTTTAATAGAAAGAATAACAAGATAGAAACTCCTGATTTCCTCAGGGCAGACTCAAGGATCCCTGCACGCCAGCTCTGGAACTCTCCTGCCTCAGTTTCCCCATGCACAAAGCAAGGTTCTGTGTTGGGAAGGAGCAAGCTCACCTCTGGCACACAATTTGCATCAAGGCTTCTGAGCTCTTTCAGTTGCCACCCAAGTGGCCACCAAGACCCAGACAGCCCCATGAGAAGCTGGATGGAGTTTCCCCTTCCTCCTGGTGCCTGCAGACAGCCTCTTCTTTCTCACCAGACATCCTGGCTGATGGCTTTTTTGGGGATTTTTTTTTTTTTTTTTTTGCTGGTGGGACAAGTGCCAGCTTTGTCTCCTGGCACAGAGCAGTGGCGGTGATGGATGGTGAGGGATGCTGGGTCCTCCTAAGTGCATCTCCAGCCTGGGGCTGCCCCACTGCCTCTGCTGACAGCTTTATTGCTGCCCTGGGCTGGGGATGGTCCATGGGGCCAGCAGCCCTGCTGCTTGGGCAGGGAGAGAAGTTTCAAAGAGATGGAGGGGAAAATCTCCCAGAAAGCAGCTAAGGAAAAGTGGGCCACCCTGGGGGAAGCTGCTGCTGCTTGGTCTTCCTGGGGTGCAGAGAAAGGCTGGCAGGAAAAAAAACTCAGATGGGGTTTTTCTAACAGGAAAGAGGAATTTAAAACTTAAAAAAAATAATAAGAACAGATGCTCCCCATCAGCTGCTCTCACCCCTTCCTCCTGCTCGTTGCCTCCTAGGTCCTACTGGGGTTTCACCCTCTCCCCCAATGCAGCACTAGCCCAATGCAAGCCTTTAGTAGCCCCAGCTGAGTGGGGAGCCACAAACTGCAGCCTGGAGCACAGCCCTGCTCCACTCAGCTCCCCCAGACCTCCTTCCTTTAGGGTATTTCAGCCATGCAAAAAGCAGCTTTCCTTGGTTTTGTAAAGTCAAAGTAACATTTCCTCGAGGAAAAGATCCAGACTGATGGGCAGAGCCCCCAGCCTTGACCCCTGGGGTTTTGGGGTTTTTTTTCCATCCCTTTTCTTTCTGCATCACTTATAGCAACTCTTGGGCATCCTTGCTCCCTCCTGCA
The DNA here is from genome assembly GCF_003957555.1 of Calypte anna. Lineage (NCBI taxonomy): Eukaryota > Metazoa > Chordata > Aves > Apodiformes > Trochilidae > Calypte > Calypte anna. The sequence continues at coordinate 1,752,502 of NC_044269.1, forward strand.
TCCTCCTGGTACCCATCACACTGGGACCACTGAGGACATCTCAGATGGAGCCCATCTCCTTGCAGCAGATCCATGAAGCAATGTGGAGAAACATCTCCCAGCAAGGTAGAAGGAGGATGGGATCCTGGGGAGCTGGGATGGGGTGCCAGAGCTCTCTTCAGCATCCCACCCCCCCCACCAGCATGCCTGGGAGGTCAGGCATGGAAATAGCACCTGGAGAGGAAAAATCTTTGGCCCCCCCAGCAGCCCAGGTAGTTGCTGGGTGCATTTATAAGGTGGGCTGTGGAAAACTGGCTCTGCAGACAAAGTTTTTCTCCTTCCAAACCAAACAGGACAAGCACCAGGACATGGGGGCTGAGGGGGGACACACTGCTGGAAATAATTCTGTCCCTTACCACCTTCTGCCCTGGGCTTGGTCTAGTGGGGAGGTGTCCCTCTCCATGTCTAGTTGGAACCATAAGACCCTTTAAGGTTCTTTCCAACCCAAACCATTCCATGATTCTATGCCTGGATCCTTCATTTCCACCCTGAGCAAGGAACCACCAGCCCAGAGCACCCCTAAATCACCCCCTTTTAATAAAACCTCTTCCAAAACTCCACAGTCTGCCCCCAGCCATGCTCCAGAGCTGAGCCCAGCACCCCTCAGCAGATTCAGGGGCTGACCCCATCTCCCCACCCTCCCTCTCCGCACAATTCCCTTGCTCCCCATAAATTCCAGCACCCAGACATGACTGAGGTCTGGAGGAGGGTGCTGGGTGATGGCCAAGAGCCAGGATCCCTTCCTGAGATCCCCTGCTGTTCTCCACAAAGAATAAACCCCTTGTCCTGCTCCCCATGGCTCCCCCTTGGCCAACGGGGCTGAGGGGAAGGGGGGCAATATGGGGTCAGTGACAAAAAGTGGGGTCAGATAGGGTTGTCCCAGTCCTTGGCTGGCACCCAGAGGTCCCCAAGTGATGGTTTCTTACCAAGATGCTGGGACTTTGAAAATGCTGAGTTCCTCAGTGCTGGGAGAATGCTGGGGGGGGTCTCACACACATCTGCTTCTCCTTGGAGCAGCCTGGATGTGGGGTGAGTCCCCTTGCTTCATCACAGCACCCCACGTCAAGCAGGGGGGGCATTTGCTTCAAGCTGAAGGCAGGGTTTATTTTCCTAGCTAAAATAAATTAATATAATTTTTTTTCCCCCTTTCTCAACCTATCTTCCCCTGGAAGCATCCTCAGGAAAGGCTGGCATGGCAAGTCAGAAGGTAGAGGAAAAGCCAGCCCAGGTTAAGTCATTTCTTTTCCAGCTGGGTGTAGCTGGGGGGTGGCTTCCTTCTCACTTCAGGCCCAAAATGTCATTGCTGATGGGATTTACTGTTGTAAATAGTAAATTATTTACTCCTGTGTGCCTGCAAAGCTCCTGGTCTGCAGCTGGAATATTGCTTTTGCTGCCTCCACTCACCAGGATAAGATGTAAAAGTTTTATCTGAGCAGAGCTCATCCAGCTACTGAAGGTGTAAGCCCTGATGTAGCTTTTTATGTGTTATTTTCCTGCCTTTCCAACCTGAACAGACAGCATGGCCCAGGTGATGCACTGAGCACTGCCAAAAGCAGCAGGTCCAGAGCAAAAGGCACTCACCTGGTCCCAGGAAATCCCTCTCCTGGGGAAGGTTCTGGCACAAGCAGCAGCCAGGATCTTCATGGGATGTGGAAGGGTTGGATGTCTGAGCTGAGCCATGGTTTTCCTAAGACCTCCTGAGCAGCAGAAGTTAATTAATAAGCCTGTAGGAAAAAAAATAAAAAAAAAAAAAATTAATAGCTTGCAATTCTTTCTAAGAGGGCTGCCAGCTATCTCTTCTGTTTAATAGGACAGTTATCAGATGTTAAATACTGGCATGATTAAAACCAGATTCATAAAGGATTAACAGTTCTGTAACAGCTACATCTCTGTTCTGAGGCCCTTAAATCTCCCAGAATATGTTTCTAATCATCTGTACAACAACCATCTTCATAAATCTGAATGGGAGGCATAGCTGGGTAAGCCTGGATTCCAGGCTGCACCTGGTGGGGTTTGTGCAGAGGGAGGAAAAGAAAACAACAGGCAGAAGGGTTTTGTAGAAAAAAAAACAACCCAAAAACTTGCTGTTTGTGGAAACCTAGAGAACATCTGATGGAGATAACACCAATTAAATCTCCAAGTGCCACTGAGGCCATTGGTTTGCAGGTGAAAAGAAGAAATAGGGGATGGGAAGAGCAAAACTCTTCGAGTTTGGGGCTAAAGCATGAAAGCACCCACGGGGCCGCTCCAGAATTTTTTTTTTTGCACTTGTATTTGGGGTGTTTCTTGCCTGACATCACCAGCTCCTCCTTCAGCCATGCTCCTGGGGCTGGGTTTGGGGCAGGGGGACCCTGGTGCTAGCACAGCAAAGGCACTGAGCAAAAATAAACGCTGAGGCAGAGCCTGAAATGTTTATTTTCCAACTCCAGGCCATTCATCCAGTGACACTGCTCTGTTCCAGTGGGTCTCCCTCTGTTTATATCAGATGATTAATGAGGCACAGATTGTCTTCAGCCCTGATGGATGCTGCAGTCACCAGGGGTAAGTATGAATTTGGGCTTCAGCTCCCCCTCGTCTCCTTCCACTCTTGTCTGCAGCCACCACACCATCCTGATTGGCCTGGAGATTTTTTTTTTTCCCTTTTCATGCAATCAAAAGCATGATTTTTTAAATACTCATCAGCCTTCTTTTAGCTGGGACCTCTGGGAAGAGTTTCTGAGCTGCAGTTAGCTCAGGGGTAATTGAGGGACAGGTCAGAGACCTGCACGTGGTGATGCTCAGCAGCCACCAGGAACTGTGACCATGGATCCAACATCCCAGTGGGATGCTTGGATGCCACTTCCAGTGGCAAGTTACCAAATGCCACTTGGATGCCACTTCCAGAGGACCCTAGGCTGTCCCTGCTCCAAAAAAAAAATGCCACTTCAGCATCCCCCACCTCCTTTTATCCTGCTCAACCAAGGTGTTTCCTACACAGCATCCATTGGGCATCTCCCACTTCCCAAGAGAGGGGAGATCTGCAGAGCTGTGCCCACTTCCAGAAGCTCCCAGGGATTTATTTCCCAGCACATTGGAGAGGGAAGGGGGAATTAAGGCTGAAAAAAAGAGGTTTGGAGTCTTAACTCATGGGCACAGTGGCTAATTAGCCCCACTAATCAACCCTCACTAGGGAATCATGCTGTGCAGAGAGGGGGGGGGAAGCTGTAGGCAAGCCCAGGACATAAATTAATGAGCTCAATTAATAACAATAATAGGGAAAAGCCATCTTGCCAATGGCTTAATGGGGCTGGAGGGAAAGCAGCTTGAACGTGTCACCACAACAATGCTTTAGCAGCCCCTCAAAGTACAGCTCAGGGCAGGAGCAGTTGACACATTTCTCCAGCACTCCAAGCTCAAATTGAAAAGCTGCCATTGACATTAAAAGGAAAAAATAGCTTTTTAAAAACTCCATACATTTCATTCTTTTTTTTTTTATATATAATTATTTCCCCCCTTTTCCTCTCCTTTCTGATTCACCCCTCTGATATTTTCCTTGGACTCCAACCCTAATGCATTCGTCCTTCTTAGCACATTTTTGGGCTGCTTCCACCATTGTTCTTGGAAACTCTTTTTTTTTTTTTTTTTTCTTTTTTTTTTTTTTTCTTTTTTTTTGCAGGGACATATATTTAGATATACAACCTGGTCTCCCACATTCCAAATCCTCCTGGAAAGAGAAGAGCACATAGAAAAAGGACTCAAGCCTCAGGCAAATGCAGCTTGGACACCTCACTCCAGCCCCTACCCCTGGCCAAAGGGGACATGAGAATGTCCCTAAATCACTGAAAACACTGATATTTGTAGCTAGGGTTTTTGGGGCAATACCTTGGGGGTGGCAATCACCCCACACTGCTCCCCAGCTGGAGGGGGCTGGGACCATTCAGGTTGCTGGAGATATCAGGCTTGGCCAAGGGAAAGGGTGGGTTTGGCCAGGCTGGTTTTAATAACCCAGAAGAGCTCAGCCTGCACCCAAACAATCTCATTTTAAAGCAGGCAGGTTGGAGTCCAAGCAGCATACTTTTCATAAGCACACTTTAACAATCTTCATCAGGAATCTCCATGCAGAGTGAGCTGCCTGCCAGGAAATGCATTTCTACTGCCAGCTGCTGGGAGAAAACACCACTAAGGGCCACAAAGACCCCTTTGCCCTCCCCCTCAGCTTCTCCCCTCTTTCCCCTTGGGATGAAATGTGATGCTCAAGAAAAAAAGAGGGGTTACACCCCCCTGGAGCATCCCCTGGATTGGGGTGCAGCCCCTTCACCACCATCCCTGCTCTCCCAGCTGCACCTCTGGCATGCTTCACCTCCTTGGTTTTTATTTTATTTTTATTTTTCTGAGGGGTTTAAAGGCTGCATCCAGCACCTTCTCCTCTCCTGCTGAAGGTGCTGATGGAGCAGCAGGGTGATGGTTGGAGGAAGGATTCAGCCCGTGGGAAGGGTTTTGCCTGCTAGGGATCCAGTTACCAAAGCTTTTCCTTTCACAGCAAAGCTTAACAGGCTCAGAAAACATTTCCTTGCTGGCTGTGGTTTTAAACAATTAAAGTGCTTAGTCCAGGGCTTTGCCATCTTCTGGCACATCAGGTTTTGCTTTCTGCCAGAGGCCAAATCCCCAATTTGATGTACTCTGTAGCCAGAGGGCTTCCTTCTGGTGGGAATTGGGTTTTACAGCTTTTTCCCCCCCAACAGCTGAAAACACTTGGGCTGGAACCACCCTCCAGATGCTGCTCCCAGAGACCCAGCTGAGCTATCCCTTGGGAGAGAGAGAGGGATGGATGAATGGACAGATGGATGAATGGACAGATGGATGGATGGAAGGGTGAAGGATAGAAGGATGGAAGGAGGGAGGGATGGATGGAAAGGAGGGAAGGAGGGAAGGAGGGAGGGAGGGAGGGAGGGGGAGGGAGGGAGGGAAGGAAGGAAGGAAGGAAGGAAGGAAGGAAGGAAGGAAGGAAGGAAGGAAGGAAGGAAGGAAGGAAGGAAGGAAGGAAGGAAGGAAGGAAGGAAGGAAGGAAGGAAGGAAGGAAGGAAGGAAGGAAGGAAGGAAGGAAGGAAGGAAGGAAGGAAGGAAGGAAGGAAGGAAGGAAGGAAGGAAGGAAGGAAGGAAGGAAGGAAGGAAGGAAGGAAGGAAAGGGAAGGAGGGAGGGAGGGAGGGAGGGAGGGAGGGAGGGAGGGAGGGAGGGAGGGAGGAGGAATGGAGGGATGGATGTCACCTCTCCATGTCCCCAAGCAAAGTGCCACCTGCAGAGAAGGGCTGAGAGACTGGAAGAGGGAGCAACACCCCAGAAGGACTTCAGCATCAGCAGCTCCTTATCAATTCTGATCTGGCTTGCAGAGAGGATTTCTGAACACCAGTTCCTGCCACGTTGGGGAGTTTGTTTATTTATAGCTCTGTCCCCAAGAGGCTGATGAAAAGAAAAATACAACTATAGAAGAAACAACCCCAATCCAGTGGAATAAAATGATAGGATTAGAAATACAGGGACCAGATGGCCTCTCTGAACCTCCTTTAGCAGAGGTGGGGGGATGCCAGCTTTCCAACAGGAGTGGCACCATCACCTCCACCATGCTACATGGCCCTGTGAAGTTCTTTTCTTATTTATTTGCTCGAGATCAGAAAAGCTGCCCAGCAGAAATACCAACTCTGTGCCAAGTGTTTTGAAGTTTGGGCCCAAATTGCCTTTGACAGGCAAGGGTGGAGGGAGAAAAAGGTAGAGAGGAGGTCAGTGCTGCTCAAGGAAAACCCCAAAATGCTTCAGAGAGCTGAAAGGGCTTTTTCATGGTGAAGTGACAAGGTGCTGGGTGGGTTTGGGGAAGCAGGGGTGGGAAGGATGGATGGGAGGTGGTTGGGTGGTTCTGGCACAACCAGGCTCCAGTTCTGGGGCTGCCAGGGCAAGGAGGCTGCAAGGTACCTTACTGAGAAATAAGCTTTACAATCAGGAAGAACTTCAGAGCTTCCATCCCCAAAGAGCTCTCTGGAGCTGCCACAAAGCTCTCATTTTAGCAGGGAGATGTGTGTCAGCTTCCAGACACCTTGGTGTTCTTCTTCAGCTCCTGAGGCAACTTAAAAACCTTCCACCTCCCCAGGGCTCACTCCTTTTCCCTGCCTGAGGGATGCTGTGGCTTGGGGCAGTGTCCAGCTGTCTGGATGTGCCCTCACACCACTGGGAACAAAATCCACAGCAGAGCAGCAAGATCCCACAGGCTTGGGAATGAAAATGCTGGGAATGAAAACCCCAGACCTGGGAGGAAAAAAAAAACACAAAAAAACCCCATTACAAACCCCTTCCTCATTGCCACAGGATCTTCCAGGCAATCGTTTGCAAGCTTGGAGTTTCCTTGGCTCCAGGCAGAGCATCCACCCCTTTGGTTTCCTTGCACTAGCAGCATCCTAATAAAATAAAAAATTTTCAAGTCCCAGAGCAGTATCTCAGGCCACAGTCATCATCTGAGTGGCCATGGAGAAAATCCAGGTCTCCCAGTACCTCCTGGCAAGCTGAAAGCCAAGGGCTCCCTGGAGACTCAGCTGGCAGAGGGAGATGTTTTACCTTGTTTGTGTTTCTATGGTATTACCCTGCCTGCTTGGCCCCCATCCTGCTCAGAATCTCAGCAAGGTTAATTTCTAACACGAAAAATGGCCTCCCAGGAGCAGAGCAGATTTAAGAATAATAATAATAATAATAAAATAAAATAAAAAAAAAAAATGGAAATCTCAGATTTGATGACTAACCCCAGGAGAGGGGCTTAAATTAGTGTTAACCAATCACCCGCATAAAACCAGAGGAAAATTCCTGCTGGACTTCTCAGTCCACTCCCTGGCTTCAATTTCCATCCCCAGATCCTTCCAGCCTGCAAACATATACAGTGTTACCTTGGCAACAGGAGATATATGTCCACGAAAAAATGAGACAATCTCCTTTCTCAGTGATTGCTGGGAAGGTGGAAAATGTAAAGCTCTCCCAGGCCAAGCAATGGCAGCCTGTAGCACACACAGCCCTCACCAGGCTCCCAAATATCTTGCTCCCACCTCAACAGAAGTCCCCAGGGCATCCCTTCCCAAAGGGAGGATGCTGGGGAGCTGCAGACCCAGCAGAACAGACACCCTGCCCAAAGGCATGCTGCTGCTTCCACACAAACCTGGCTTGTTCCTCCTGCTCCCAGGATTCTGCCTTCATTTGTTTAGGAGTAAGGATCCTGCCTCCCAAAAGAAGGGATAGGGCTGGATGAGGAGGGATGCTTGTGCGTGTCATGGATACAAGTGGCTTCTTTCCCAACACTCGCAGCATCCAGGGCTGAGTTTGTACCCAGGAGGTATCTATCCATCTGCAGGGCTATCAGGAGGATGGGAAATCATAGAATTCCAGAATTGTCAGGGTTGGAAGGGACCTTAATCACCTAAGTCCAACTCTGCCATGGGCAGGGATACCTCCCACCAGCTCAGGTTGCTCAGAGCCCCATCCAGCCTGGCCTTAAAAACTTCCAGGGATGGATGGGGCTTCCACCATCTCTCTGGGCAACCTGTGCCAGTGTCTCAGCACCCTCATGGGGAAGAACTTCTTCCTAAAATATAATCTGAACCTACCTCTAGTTTGAATCCATCCCCCCTGGTCATACCTCTACCTGAGATCCTAAAATGTCCCTTCCCAGCTTTTTTATAGCCCCTCCAGGTATTTGAAGGCCACATTAAGATCTTCTTGGGGTCTTCTCCTCTCCATCACCCCAACTCTCTCAGGATCTTCATAGCAGAGGTGTTCCAGCCCTCTGAGCATCCTGTATTAGGTCCTGTATTAGGTGTTCCAGAACTGGATGCAGTACTCCAGGTGTGCTCCCACCAGAGCAGAGCAGACGAGGAGAATGCTTCCAGTCCCACCACCACTTGATTTTTTTCAATAAAGTTCCTCTTTCAACCTTGGCCCCATCAAAAAGATGTGCCTGTTAAAACCAGATGTGCCAGAAGCATCAGCAGATCCCTGGTTGACTCCATCACTGCCCCACCTGATATTAAATAACTTTATCTCACATTGAGATGCTCATTTACAAAATATTGTCTACCTGGACTTCAGCAAGGCCTTTGACACCGTCTCCCACAGCATCCTCCTGAAAAAGCTGTCAGCTCACAGCTTGGACAGGAGCACCCTGTGCTGGGTTAGGAACTGGCTGGAGGGCCGGGCCCAGAGAGTGGTGCTGAACGGGGCTGCATCAAAATGGCAGCTGTGGTGTCCCCCAGGGATCAGTGTTGGGCCCAGTTCTGTTCAATATCTTCATTGATGATTTAGATGAGGGGATTGAGTCCATCATCAGCAAATTCACAGACGACACTAAGCTGGGAGGAAGTGTGGATCAGCTGGAAGGCAGGAGGGCTCTGCAGAGGGACCTGGACAGACTGGAGAGTTGGCATGATCCCAATGGGATGAGGTTTAACACAGCCAAGTGCTGGGTCCTGCACTTTGGCCACAACAACCCCATGGGGAGCTCCAGGCTGGGCACAGAGTGGCAGAAAGGGACCTGGGAGTCTGGATTGCCAGGAAGCTGAACAGGAGCCAGCAGTGTGCCCAGGTGGCCAAGAAGGCCAATGGCATCCTGGGCTGGATCAGGAACAGCGTGGCCAGCAGGTCCAGGGAAGGGATTCTGCCCCTGTGCTCAGCTCTGGTGAGGCCACAGCTTGAGTCCTGTGTCCAGTTCTGGGCCCCTCAGCTCAGGAAGGAGATTGAGGTGCTGGAGCAGGTCCAGAGAAGAGCAAGGAGGCTGTGAAGGGATCCAGCAGAATTCCTGTGAGGAAGGGCTGAGGGAGCTGGGGGTGTTGAGGCTGGAGAAGAGGAGGCTCAGGGGAGACCTCATCACTCTCTCCAACTCCCTGAAAGGAGGTTGGAGCCAGGGGGGGGTTGGGCTCTTTTCCCAGGCAACTCTCAGCAAGACAAGAGGGCAGGGTCTCAAGTTGTGCCAGGGGAGGTTTAGGTTGGAGATGAGAAAGAATTTCTTTCTGGAGAGGGTGATCAGGCATTGGAATGGGCTGCCCAGGGAAGTAGTGGATTCTCCGTGTCTGGAGATCTTTCCAAAGAGCCTGGATGTGGCACTGAGTGCCATGGGCTGGGAACCACGGGGGGAGTGGATCAAGGGTTGGACTTGATGAGCTCTGAGGTCCCTTCCAACACAGTCGATTCTATGATTCTATGATCACCCACTGCTGAGACCTCCTAAATTTCCTTCAGGGGTGGCTCTGGAATGTCAGTCTAGGAGAGGGCTCCCAAAGATGAGGTGAAATATGCTTTGCCAAAGTATCAAAAATATTTCTAGCCAAACAGAAAATTGTCTCTCAAATCTGCTACTCCCTCCTCCTCAACCTGAGATGAATTTGTGGAAAGGAAGCAGATTTCTCCCTTTAAAATTGGCCAGTGCTGGGGTGAAGAGAGGATGAAGTGGGGAAAAAAAAATAGGAAAAGGGTGGGAAGCTGTGATCTGATCTGCTATTTAAAGCCCTAAGTGTTCCATTTGAAAAGCCTCACTAAATGTAACTGGAGCAGGATTCAGCTCCTAAATCATGAGAAGAAAAATGATGCCCTTTCCCATGCTGGTAGCATGCTATCTTTTAAAGGCAAAGCAAAACAAAAGAGCTGTCTTCACATCTCAGCACCTTCCATCCAGAAGGATGCTCTGAGCTCCTTTGCCACTGCCCAGCTTGGGAACCTGGCAGAGGCTTCACCACTCAGGACCAGATGGAGATTTTTCCCAGGAAAATGATGAACTAGTATTGCTGGTACCAACTTCATTGGAAGGGTAATTAAATCCTGTATTAAAACACTGAGTGGAAACCAGCTTGGAGAGATCAGCTCCCTTTTTCCTGTCTTTCTGATAACAAAACTCTCTGGGTTCCCACCATGAGAGCAGCTCTGAACAAGCCTCTTCCCAGATAAAAGCTTGGGATCCAAGCCATGCATCCTACCCCAAAAAGGAGGCTTTGGTTTGATCCCTATCTGCTCACCCTCTGAAGGCAGCACAGAAATATTGATCCAGAGTTGGGAATCCAGAGCCAGGAGCGAGTTAAAACACAGGTGGAATTTTAGGTGGTTGGGATGCATTTCCTTGGGCTGGAATTTAGGCAGAAATCCAAGACCAACACCCCCTCAGCTTCCCCTCTTGCAAATAGTGATGAGGGCTCTTTAACCACCACGAGTGGTCTAAGCCTGGGTTAATGTCTTATCCATAAGTTATCCAGTATTTCCTTTTAAAGACAAAAATACTTGGAATACCTCTCTTTCTCTCTTCATCTTGCAGTTGTGGCAGCTCCAAAAAAAAAAAAAAAAAAAAAAAAAAAAAAAAAAAAAAGAGAATACAACCAAAAATGCAGCCTCTGCACTATTTCCATATGTGGCACTGAGAGTGGGAAGTGGCCATTCCATGAGTCCCACCTCCTAAAGGGAGAACTTTTCTGGGAACTCCAGTGGTATCAAGTTTATAGTGGTGCTGATACCCACTGAGAGAAACAGCAGCCTCTTTGATAGCCTTAGAGCTCAGCAAGGATGGGAAAAAAGGTTTCCTGGATTGCTGGACATGTCTCAGAGTATCCCAGGTTGGGTTTTGGGATGGGCTCATCTCCTGGGAGCCTGAGCAGCAGCCTGGGGGCAGGTTACCAATGCAGTAATCTGATTTTTGCACCTAAACCAGTTCCCCATACATAGTGGGTGACCAGGCTACATCCTCATCCTGAACACCTTGGAAAACTGGGAATGACTAACCACAGGTCTGGCTCCATCCAACCTCTCCAGCTGGCCCAGGAAACTCTCTTCTTCCCATGGCAAATTTCGATTAACATTCCACACTCCTCCCCCCCTCTCTTCCTTCAAGCTTTTCAGACCTTTGTTGGGAAAAAAAAACAAACCAACCAAAGAACAGGGAAAAGCCAAAAGCATTTGTTTTATGGTAGCAGAGCTCCTTGGGAGGTTAATTCCCATGTAATGGATCTCATGGCTGGGGAGATCCAGGGAAATCAAACAGGCAGAGGAGGCTGGAACCCCCTCTGGAGCTGGTTTAAAGGGAATCCTTTGCTACAGCTCAAGGACACAGCCTGGAATTGGGGCTCTTTGGGGCTTCCAAGGGTAACACTTTCCCAAGTTCCTAAAAGCCTTTAATCCAAAGGGGATTTAGGGCTTAATTCCTGCAGCCATTTGGGAAGGCATCCCAGGAGCCATTCTCCCGTCTGTGTGCCTGGGATTTTGGGAACACCACAACCTCCACCTTCTTTCTTCCCAGAATTAATCCACATGGATCTTTGCAGGTAACAAGGGTTGAGGTTGTGCTTAGATGGTCCCAGGTCCCCCTCTCTTTGATGGGAATTCCTCGTGGCTGTGCTGGGAAGATGGAAAGGACACTGACAGGAGCAGCTTTCCATCCACCCAGAGCATGGGCATCAGCTCCATTTTTGGAAGAGCTCAAACAAATCAGCAGGAAAGGAAACAAATGACATGGGGTTTGACATCCTGTGCTTCACTCAGTCCTGTAAAAACTAAATATATACCCTCAAATGTGCCTATAAATATCTTTGCACACCCACAGGGAGCACGAAGGAGACTCCCTAAGTCTGGAAAAAAAGCTCAGTGAGCCCAGCTCTCCTGTCAGCATTTAGGAAAAAACATCAGGTGCAATGTTAGGTAAATTATAGCAGATAAGGCTTCACCCAAATTCCAGAGAATTCACTGCAAAAGCCACCTCCAACCCCTCAAAATCCCATTTCTTCCCCCAGCTTCCCCTTTTTTCAGGCTTTACAGTTATTATGCTGGGACCTCATCTGCTCCAACACCCTCAGGGAGAGTTTTTCAAAGGCTCCTAAAAGCAAAATCACCCAAATCACAGCCCAAATCATGGCCAACATGAGCCCTTGCCATCTCAGCTACCAAATAACACTGAGGACAAGGGATGTAGAGCAGCTTAGCAGCAAAACCATGCCCAAGGAGGCATTTTCCCTGCCCTATTTTCCCATTTCTTGACAGGAATGGCAGCAGCTGCAGTAAAAGTGGAAAAGAAAGGGCTGGCTGAGAGCTCTTCGATCTCTTGGTAAAGTTCTCCTAAATGCCTGCCTGCATTTGGATGGAGGATCTGGGCCACTGCTTCATCTGTCAAGAAATATATTTTGGTTTTGTGAAAAATGTCAGGGAAAGGAAAAAGAAAAAAAAAATACAAAACCAAACCCAAACCAAAATATTGCCTTTGATATTTCTCTTTAAAAGGTTTCAAACTTCCTTTGAAAATAAGATGCCAGGACCTTGCAAGAGGAGAAATACCCAGTCTGGACATTTCTAACAGAAAAACTTCTATTTGAAAAGAATTATTTTTTTTTTCCCTAGGATCCCTCTCATCTTCTCTTCCTCCTCTCTCTGCTTGGACAGCAAATTGTTTCCATCTCCAGATTAATGCATCCTCAGCCCAGATTCATTCCTCCAGCCCTGCCAGGTGCAGCCTGAGTTTTGCTGTGGATCCAGAAGATCCCACAGTTCCCCAGGGACCTTTCCCTACCTCTAATTCAGCACCAAACCCAAGGTAACTTGCTGGCTTTTCCAAGTTACCTCCCTCTTTCCTTAAATCCCCTCTGCAGCCCTTGTGTAGAACAGGGATACAAGAGGAGGAACCCACAGACATCTCTGGGGCTGGTGAAGAGGCAGCACTCTCTGCTGGATCTCTCTCCAGGTGGCACTTTGGGCTTTGCCACTAAGTGCAAATTATTCTTGGGTCTTTATTATCTTCTGGAGCTCATGCTCAAGCCCCAGTTTTAACCTGACAGTGCCTTCAGGAGCTTAAAATCCATTAAGGAAGGTCTGCAGAGGTGTAATGCCTTCTCTGGTCCAGATTTGAGCTTCTTTCTGTTGCTTTTATCCTGCTCCAGTCCTGGACCCTTCCCAGACCCACAGCCACCCAAGGTTCCAAATCCAGCATCCTCAGTGGGATTCACTCAGGTTTCTGCAGCCACCTTAGCACCAAATCCCCCAAGGGAAAAAAAAAAAAACCAAACCACAAGGCAGGGAGCTCTTCCCTAAGGAAAGAAAACTTCCCTCCAGTTTTCTACCCTGCTGTGAGTCCTCCTGCTTTTTGGGTTTTTTGCTGTTTGTGCTCCCTGCCTCCTTCCCTTTCCTCAAAGTCACAGTCTTGCCTTGTTTTAGGAACTCCAAGCAATAATTATGGCTGGTTTTTGGTATTTAATGACCATACCTTGCTCTTTTATAACCATTATCACACCCAGGCAGAACTCGGATGCTTTAAACCAAAGCAGGGTCCAGCCCGTTCTCCTCAGGCAGAGATGCTCAAGGGGACAAGAGGACAGAGATAAAGCAAGGAGTGAGGTTTTCCCACCAGGAAAACCAGGAGTCCTCAGCTCCCCAGGGCTCTGGGCTCCCCAGATGAATGGCACTATTGAGATGTCTGTTCCTAAACAAATCTCCGGCTCCGAATCGCAAGAGAAATGAATTTTTTTTGGATGCCTCGAGTCACCAGTAAAAGTTTCCCTTGTTTTCATCTCCCCAGCCACAGCAGAATGCTCTCCTCCTGCCAGGCTAGGCAGAAAAACAGGAAAAGGCCAGAAAAATCACCCCTAAAATAGGTGTGAAGCTTCTCACAGCTCCCCCTCCGCCAGCACCCAGGAAAATCCCTGATATTTGGAGGCTGAAAAGGAGAAATGAAGGCAGGGGGAAGGCTGGACCTGGCATCCTGGCTACACCTGTATGGGGTTTCTGAGACCTTTTCAGACAGCACAACACAGGGGGAGTTCATGCTGGTTTCTGCAAATTGTTCCAAAAAGGAAACAATTTGGAAGGAGTAAAAATAACCCCAGTTTTTTTCAGCTGACCTGGGCCGCAGGTTTGGTTTCTCTCAGGGCTGGGATTTTTCTGCCTCCAAGCAGCTTGCCACTTCTGCAATTTTCACCTCCTAAATTTAGTTGAAAGAATCAGAATGGAAACAGGGAAGAGGGGGGGAAAAAAATTCCCACTAACAAGTCTTGATTTGATAAGGAACCCTTCAGATTTTTTCTTTTTTTTTCTTTTTTACTAGCTGAGAAAAATCAACAGAATTATTTGGCCTGAGCCACAAGCACTTTCTTAATTATTAAGCTTTTAGGAACTGGCTGTAAACCACAGCAACCATTCTTCACACAGGTCAGGCTTTGTATACCTGACCCAGGAAACCTGGCAGAAAGCAGAATTTAAGACTTCCTGAAAATTAAACCAAGCCAAATGTTTCAGCAGAGTCTGGGCACTCCAAACCTCCAAACCTGCAGCTGCTACCAGGGGGTTTTGCTCCAGGGCTGGAACTGATGGGATGAGGGCTACGACCTGGGATTTATTAAAGTGTTTGGATGGTGTTTTCCCGACAGGTTTTGTAGGGAAAAGCAGCTGGGATGGGGATGGTTTGGTCATCTTCATCCTCCCTGAGTTGGCTGCGGGAGGAGGCGGTGGCTCCGGTCCCTCCTCATCCAAAGCCCCAGGGTGTGGGAATTGGCAAAAGGGAAAAATTAGGGTGGATGTGGGTTGGTGATGATTTCAAGCAGGCGTGGGGCTGGGTGCTAATTCTGGGGGGTGTTGCTTAGAAGAAACCCACCCAAAATTACAATGAGATGGGGCAGAAGGTTCCAAAAAAGCCCCCGGAGCGAAACAGGGAGGGAACTATAAAGCAAAGTGCTCCTCACTGCTCAGCATCTTCCCCCAAATATTTAGAAAAAATTAGCACTCCAATAGTTTAAGGTAATGCCCACAACCAGGAGGATTTTCTGGTTTGGTTTTATTTGTTTTTTTCACTTTTTTTATAGCCCTTCCTGCCCTCAAAGTGGGTTTCCCCAACCAGAGAAGATGCTAAAACATGGAATAGGTGTGAGCAAGCTGAGAAATAAAAGAACCAAATCCTCATGCCTAGGATTTGAGGGGAGATTTGTAGCTGAACACAATAATTTTGTGGTTAAAATGGGGGAGGAGGGGGAATTAAGCAGGAGAAACTTGCAGTTTGGGTGAAAAGTAATTGAGTCTTTGGAGAGTTTTCAGAGAGAGAGAAAAAAAGCCAAATATAAACAAAAAAACTGCTGTGGGTCAGCTTAATATTTTTCTCTGATTTCAAACAGTGTTTCATTTTGCTTTGATTCATTCTTTAAATTTAGGAGTTTATTCTTTTGGCTCAAGGAGAACATTTTCTTCTCTTTGCTTTGGTCAATTTCTGACAATCTCCTTTGCAGCAAGAAGGGTCAAAAGGGTTTATTTTGAAAAATGTCAAAGCAAAACATTTCTACGATCAAAAAAAATGACCCCTTTCTGGCCAAAACATACTTGCCAAATTAGACTGGTATTTGTGAGTCATTTCTCCTCATTTTTCAGTGCATTTACTATTTGTCACAAAAAGGAGAGGGGGAAAAAAAAAAGGGTTAACCTCCCTCTAATGAGAGCACATATAGATTGGGCTCACATAAACATATTTTCTGGGGAAAAAAATGCATTGGCAAGATCTTTTACTTACTCTGCATTTGTTTCAGCATCCATCCCACAAAATTGGGTGTAAAATTGGGTGCAGAGATAAAATTCAGACACAGGCACCTCCCCACCTCCTTTCCTACACATATTTCTCCAGGAAGACTTAAGGAACCACAAGCCAGTCTTGGGGAACAAAGCAATGTGAGGAATCTATTTCCAAATATATGTTTTTAGGTTTATTTAGGGTTTCGTTTTGCTTTATTTATCTAAAACCTTAAAAGGTTTTAAAAGGTGAGGCACGACAAATGGGGTTGTTCAGGGAGAAACACCATGCTGGCATCTCCCTCCCAAACCAAGCCAGCCCAGAACCTTAATACATTTATTATTCTTTTTTCCCCTCCTTTCCTCCACATTACCCCCAAGAGCTCTTCTGCTTTAGGGAGACTTTCCCCACAAATTATTTGCCAGATGTCAACTTCAATAAACCCTCTGATCCCCTAAATCAGAGTCCTGTCACCTCCCATACCTTGGTCCCTGCCAGAGGGTTGTTTTTTGTTTTGTTTTTTTTTTTTTGAAGTCTATGTTTCTGAAGAAGGAAAAAATAATAGTGAAAGCAACAGCACTCAGAATTTAAGCACCACCAGCCTCCAGACTTCATAAGCCCCAAGTTTTCATGCTTGTCATCTCCGAATCTCCGTGGGCAGCTGCAGAGGATGAGCTCAGCCCCTGCTCCTTTGCATGGGAGAGCTGCAGCCCCAGACTTTTCTGCTCCAAAAACCCATTCCCTTCCCATCCATCCAACTCCAAAGCATTTTTTGGCAGCAAAGCTAAGCCCTCAGGAATAACCCATCTCTTCACATCAACCCAATGTTGCACAGGATGCTCCTGGCAAAGCCTCCACCTCACCTGGGTTTGTCCCTGGGATTTCCACTGTTCCCCAGTTGGAATAGTCCAGAAAAAGACCAACACTGGGATAATTTGACATTCTGGGAAGGTGGGAAATGCCAGAGATCTAATTACAGCCCCAGACAATGCTCCACTGTCCAGCAGTCCCCAAATTCTGCTTTGCTCCATGGTTCTTTGAGGGAGCTTCCTCCCTTCAGGCTTATCTACAAAAATCCCTGCTTGGTCAGCTCAAAAAACACCCATTAAATCATTTTTCCCAGGGAAGATGGGGCTTTTATTTCAATGGGAAAAATTCATTAAAAAAAGCCTCCACTTTTCTTGAAAGTGTTTGACTGGTTTTATTGGAGAATCAGAGAGTCATTATGGTTGGAAAAGATCTTGAAGATCAAGTCCAAAAAAAAAAAAAAAAAAAAAAAAAAAAGACCAAAACATGAAAATTCAGAAATTCTATTTTTAGCAGCAAATGATCAAGTTTTGGTTACAGAAGTCAGTATTTTCCTCCTTTTCCAGACACATCACCATTTGGCCTGGCCAGGCAACACATGGACCAGGCACCTACAGAAGACTGGAGACACACAAGCCAATGGTTTGCAAGTGCCTGGACAAGGATCTAAAAGCAATATTTGAGCATGGTCACATTCACCAGATTCCTGGGAGGAGAGTTTGTCCCCACAGAGACACAACCTGCCCCAGAAGAACGTTTTAGCCAACATTTAGTTGGAGAGTTTGCAGAAATGAGGACCCACCAGCCCTGTGTAGACTGATAGCAACATCCACCCACAAACCAGGAGGCTCCTAAAAGCTTTCTTGGGTTGATTCCACATCTTCTGCCTGCAGATGAGACAGTATCTTCACTCAGATGGACTGAAACCCCCCCCATTCTGCAGGGTTAATGGCATAAAAAGCTTTTGATTCAGTTGTTCTGAAAAAAAAATTCCCATCTCCCCTGAGCCCTGAAGCTCAACCAGGAGCTTGGTCTCCCCTGATTAATTCATGTCCTTCCCCAAGGTTGCTGTTTTCCTTCTTTCCATGGAGGCAGCCCATGAATACACCTGCTTGTGCTTGATTTTGTTCATGAATAATCCTGAATTAGCCATGAAATGCTAAATGGCACCATGATCTCATCAGGCATTTACCAGGCATGAGGCAAGCTTAGCAACCAGGCAAAACACAGCAGCCCAAGCTGGAGATCCCTGGAGACAAAAATGGATTTTCTGAAGATTTGGCAAGGCAGGAAAGAAAAATATCTTTCCTGGTGATAAGGACATCAGCACCAGGAGAGATGAAAGAAGCTCAGATGGGGCTGGGGCTGTGTGGGTAGCACTTGGGGACTTCACTCCCAGCCTGAGAAGCTTCATCAGAATTAGTTAAATCCTAATCTTCTGTTCTTTAGGTTGTTTGGTTTGGTTTTTTTTTTTGTGGATGGGGAAACTGAGGCATGCAGTGATGGAATACGTCAATAGCAGAGCCAAGATTTGGCTTTAGGAGTTGCTGGCAGCCAGGGCAGGGCTCAGCCCACCCAGCCTCAGGGTTCCTCTGCCAAGACTCTGGGGTTCATAATAAAACTTCCCCTTCTGGGGGGCATTAACTTGCCCCAGCCCTTCCAGCCACAGAGATCCAACAATGCCCAACATAAACCCTGGGAGATGCCAGCCAGGAGGTGGCAGGTGATGGGCTCTCCAAATTCCTTACAGAGACACTAAATATAAATGAAGCTGGGGGACCCTTGGAGACCCCATCAGAGTCCCCAGGTGCTGGTACAAGAACCCTTTGCTCCCAATACACCCCAGCAAAGAGATGGTGCTGGGGAAACTGAGGCACTGAGAGGGGCAGAGCCTTGCCCAAGAGCCCTGGGGCAGGGTCAGGCACTTTCCACAGCAATTTCATTTAATCACAACCAACTTTCTCCTCCCCCCCCAGGAGCCTGGTGTGCTTCATTCCCATTCTGATCAAAGCCAGCCTGAGCTGTAAACCCCAGGTTGGTTTCCACTTATCTAATCATCAGCTCCTCAGTCCCTAGACACTCCGGAGCCAAAGGGCTGAGTCCCACCAGGCTTCCCAAGGTTGTTTGGCTTCAGGAGGTTCCCTTCTGCTGAGAGCTTTTAACTCTGAGCTGGGGAGATGTTTCCAAAGAGGGAACAGACAGGTAGAGAATCCCAGCCCAGCCTCAAATCCTCTCTTTTTTTGTAGTGTTTTGAGGTTTAGAATCTCAAGGGACATCCTGACCCTCCAGGTCCAGGTTCTGCAAAGCCCTTTGGAATGTTTCCATGGGATGAAGCTCCTTGAACAGGCCCCAACCCTGAGATCCCACACCCCAAAGTGCTGACCTGACCCCCTGCCTTGCACAACCTTCCTAGGGCTGGAGCACATGGAGCCATTCCTGCTGAGCAAAACACTTCTGCAAACTGTCCTGACAACTCCATCCTGCAAAGAGCTGAGCTGGGAATTCCCAAAGCTGAGCCTGACTCCAGTTAACCCCATTCCATCAGGAAAAAACCCTGAACACAACCTGCTGCCTCTGGGCTGGCAAAGCCCCAGCAAATCCAGCAAGCTGGAGCAGCTCTTCTTATTCCCAACATTTCCCTGAAGGCACAAGCAGGCACATGGGTGCACAAGAGCCACACAAACCAGTTCTTCCCCAGCTCTTTCCCAATGTTTTTCTGCCTGGCATCACCAGATGTCAGTTTGCACACTCCAGGAATGTCACAGCATCTCTGCTCACAAGCTGGTGACAAACCAGCTCCTGTCCCTGGCATCCTTTGGACCAGCACCAACTCAGCACAGACTAAAAGAAAAAAAAAAAAAAAAAGATTAAACAGGATGTCCAGGCTTGGGGTGAAAGGAGAAAGTAGCTGTGAAATCTCCTTTCTCTTTCCTTCTCTTTGAGTGCAGGGGAAAGGATTTTATTGGATGTGCAGAGCTCCCTGCACAGGGGGCTTTGATCTCTTTGGATCCTCAGAACCTCACTAAACTCTCATTGACCAAGAATCCAATCAGAAGGGGGTGAGGAAATAAGAAAACAACACTGGTGGGGATGTTTCTTTACAAAATATTTACTTTGTTATCCCCTTGCTCTTCTGGGTGGCTCAGAAGAGCAGGAATGAGATCAGAGCCTGGTGCTGTGTCTACTGAGCAGAACTGCTCCACTTGCTCTTTAGGGATTTCTAGCAAGGAAATTCATGCAAATAAACTCCACCTCACTCCAACACTACAAAAACCCTCAAAGTTCAGCCCTAAAGAGCAACACAAGCAGCTCCCATCAAAAATCATGGTTTATTTCTCCTCGTTTTCAAGCCAAAATAAAATCACTGATTTTTTTTTTCTTTCCCATTGAACACTGAAAAAATTCTGCAGAAACCTCTCACATTTTCCAGTCAATTCAGTGCAAGACTTGGTGCTCAAACATCCACAACCCATTCTGCTGGAAAAGGGGGATATTCAGGGAGCCAACTCCACAGCAAAAATCCTTAGTGCTGGATCCTGCTCGCCCCTGGCGCGGAGCCGACGAATTTGGGGAGGAATCTGGTTCATTTTGTCCAGAAGAAAGCAGAGACGTCAGAAGGCACAGGCAGAGCCACTTCACAGCCCAGTTCCCATCATTTCATCGATTTCAAAGCATCCTCTGAGCCAGCAGAGGAGTCAGAGTCAGCCCCGTGCTCGTGCACAACACACGTTGGGCTGATTTTGCTTGAAAATAACCCGGGTGATGCAGTCAGAGAAGTGGGAATGCTGTTAAATTCTCCAAAGTAAAATGAAAAAAAAAAAAAATAAATAAAATAGCTGGGGAGTCAATGAAGCAATGTGAGAGCAGCAGCAGCAGGTCAGGGGAGGCAGGGAGCTGGAGAAGGGCAGTCAGGGCTGGTTGGGAGCAGGAGGAGAGGAGCAGAGAGAGTTCAAGGGGTCCAGGTCAGCAGAAGATGTTAAGTGGATTTAAGGGAACATCTCTGATGCAAGTCCCATGCTTGGAGGAAGGTCTGATTCATACCAAGGCAGAGTCAGTTTTCCAGGTCAGCCTAAGGTCTGAGCTGCAATCCTGCTCTGCCTTTTACCCACTGCCTTCTGGAGCAGGGACACCAGATGCAATCCAGAGAAAGCAAGAGGACTGAGCTTACCTACCTTGGACCAACTTCAAAAACAGCTCCATCCACACTAACAGAGCCTTGGAGACACAAGCAAACCACTGTCCAAGCCACTGCATTTATCAGAGAATTACAGAATGCTTGTGCTTGGAGATCAGCCATGGGCAGAGACATCTACCAGCCCAGGGTGCTCCAAGCCCCATCCTGAGACACTTCCAGGGATGGGGCAGCCACAACTTCCCTGCACAACCTGTCCCAATGTCCCATCCCCCTCACAGGGAAGGATTTCTGGGCTGGATATTCCCAGGGAGGATTGGGAGCTGACAATAAAAACCTTGAACCTCAGGTTGCAAGATGGAAGTGTGTCAGGAGGGCAGAGAGAAATAGAAACCATCCCATTTAAGAACACAAACTGCAGAGCTAGTGTGATGCCCAGTGCCTGGTGTGTTATCCAAACTCACATCCCAATAAATACAAGGAAAACTGAGGGGCAGCCAAGTCAGGATCCTGCAGGGACACACACAGCTCCAGAGACACCAGCCACCCCCTGGATTTTGCTGGGCAGGGTTTAAGCAGCAATAAGAAGGCTTTTATATAAGAAAGCTTTTATCAATAGTCAGCTTTTATCTCCAATAGCTGACTCTTGGAGGAGCTGCAGCCTCCTCATGGAATCAGAGCAGGGTGGAAAAGGTGCTGCCTGCAGTGCCCACCCATGGAGATCCCATCCCAGGGTTGGGATTGAGAGGGAGAAGGAGCCTTCTCCTTGGGGACAGAGGGAAGAGGCTCTGCTTTACTCTCTGGGCAGGACAGCAGGGCTAAAGCAGCCCCCTCCTCCTCCCAAATTATTCTTGCAAGCAAATCTTAGGCAATATTGCAGCCAGCTCAGCCACTTTTCCTTCCAGCTCACCCCGCGACCTCCCAGGGGCTGTGTCTGCTGCATCCCTCCTCCAAAGGATGCTTGAGTCTCCCTGAAATAACTCCACACAAACCCTGGAAGCTCCCAGACCTTCAGGGAATGCATCTTTCCTCCCCCCACCATGCAAGAAATCTTAAAAAACCCAACCCACATACTGAATTCCAGTATATTCCATTACACCACAGAGCCTCAGAGGAAGGGTCCCAAGCACTGAACTGAAGCTTAATAAAGCTGTTTTTGTCCAGTCATTAATGACTGCTTATTAAAAACATATTTGTTGCATAGGGTCCTTAGAGATCTCCCAGGGAGAGCCCCAGGCAACCCCCCCCTGCCTCCTCCTTGCAGTTTTTATGAGAGATCCATGTGGTTGGGTCCTTCCTTCACAGTCAGCACGTTTCCAATAAGCCCTGGTGCAAACCTGTGTGTGCCCCAACACCAGAGGAAAATGAAATGCAGGTTGAGAAGAAGTGTTAAGAGGTTGCTTTGGGATGGGGTGGGACCAAGAGAACAGTTTCAAAGAGGTTTAGCATAGCTGGAGATCCCTCTGCATCCTAATAATTAGAGCCCCTAATTAGGAACTGGGACCACAGGCTTGGGAATTGATTTGATCCCAAGAGATTGACAAATTTATTGAGTCAGAGGTAGTGGTAATATGGAGGGGAGAGTCCTGTGCAAACATCAGGCCTCTGGCTTCTCACAGAGTAAGAAATAATCTGATATTTTATACACTTTATGAATAGGATTCACAGAAAGCAAAAGCCTAGAAGCTGCATTTCCAGTCCCATGTCTACAAACACAGAGACTGCTGATTTGGGTCCCATAATCCCAATTATTGAAAGATCAAAACCCTTAACCAGCCTGCAGATAAATCCACGAAGAGGAAGAAGGAGGTGGGGGTTACAAGCAATCTGCTGGCAGTGGCATCTCAGCTCAGCACCCACCTCTGGCTGCCCAAAAGACCAGGAGAAAACCCTGCCCTGAGCCCCCAAAAGAGTCTGGGGTAAGGATTTACAGGGAATGTTACAGGGAATGTCCTGGGTGCTCCATGCTGGACACCTTGAGCCCTGCCAACTGATTTTGTGAGGGGGAAAAGTGTCCCCTTTTTGGCACCATTTCCCCTGTCCAATAATGATGTCCTGGATGCACAGGGCATCTCCCCCCACTTGCATCCCTTTGCCCACCTCCCCAGACCCCCTCATCCCAGTTTATTTGCTCAGCTCGAGGAGCCCCACTGGCTCTGGCAGAGGTTTGTTGGTTGGTTGTGGGTTTTTTGCTGGTTTTTTTTTTAGCTCTGATATTTGGAGCAATCAAACCCACTCTCCCCCCCTCTCTTTCCTCTCCTGTTTTTCCTCGAAGCAGCTTTTAGCCAGAGGTTGGGGGTAGGAGAGGAAATGCTGCCAGAAAAGCTCCTAACAACCCTCTTTGGAGACTGGGTTTACACGCTCAGCTGTCCCTTGTAAACTAAACCCTGTGTGAGAGTTGGGTTTTTTTTTTTCCCAAACCTTTCAATCCCCCCCTTCCTTGCCCTCACCCCTCCTGCTTTGCTCACGCTGCAAATATGCAGGGAAAAAAAAATTACTTTGGGACAAGAATGTCCTTTTGTCTTGCTGGAGAGAGGGGGCAAGAGGAAAAATAAAACAACCCTGTAAAAAAGCAGAGGGGGAGCACAGACATTCCCTTGCCATCCTATCCCAAAGGGGATTGCTGGAAGGAGAAAGCTCCCTCCTTCTAGATGCAGGTTTCCCAGATTGCAGTGTGGCCAAAAAAATGGCTTTTTTCCCCCCTCAGGAGCAACACCATGACCATAATCCCCAAGTAGAAGTGACAGCATGGGGGGGAGGGGTTCTGCTGGGACGATTTTTCTGCAGCCTCTGCACTGGGGGGGTCAAACAGCTCCAGAGTGTGGAGAAGATCAAGGTCTGCACCAGGAGGAATCCTTGAGGGGCACTCCTTAGCCTCAGCTGGAGCAGGAAAAGGGAGACATCAGGGAAAGGATGGGAGACTGCAGGAAAAGGATGGGGAGACATCACTTCTCCCTGGCAGCAGAGATGCTTCACTGGTGGTCATTGGGTGGGATTTCAGCATTTTTTTAGCTGCAGGGGGGGACCCATCCTGCTCCCAGCCCTCTTTCCAAAGCTCTTGGTGAGCATTGAGCAGGAGGGAAAGCAGCCACCATCCTGACGTGGCCCAAACTCTGTGCAAAAGGGAAACACTAAGCACTTTCTGGCTTGGAGCAGGGTTGAAAAAACAGCAGAATTTGCTCTGTTGTGGCTGGAGCAGATGTGTCAGCACAGCAAGCTTCCAGGAAGAAGGATTTCTGGCACCAGCTGGGATGGACTCACTGTGCAGAAAAGAGGGTCCTGGAAATGTGTGTCCCTGCTGAGCAGATGTGTGTTCTCCACATGGCCAGGAGAAGAAATTCCAGCTAATTCAACTGAGCTGCTGTCCCCAGCAGGAGGAGGAAGCCCAGAGGATGGCAGCAGATTCCTGGGAGCTTCCAACACCAAGCATCCCTGAGAGCATCCTCAGCACAGCCCATGGCCTCCAGCTCCACACTCAGGAGCTCAGGCAAAGCCTGAGGATGGGGGATGATGTCCCTGGAGCCACCACATCACCAGGAGGGATCACCCTTCTCAGAGAGGTGGCATCCTCTACGCTGGGGTCTCCCTGTCCTCCCAGCCACTTGCTGACATCTGGGTGATGGATGAGCACCAGGACTCCAGCTTTGCTGCTGCTCCAGCATGGCCTGGGCCCTGAGCCCAAGAGTTTCACTCCCTGACTTAAGAGAAATATTCTCCACATGGAACTGGCCCCATCCCAAAGCCACTCCTGCCTCCCAGAGGGAGCTCCAAGGATGGATGCACTGGAGGGGACAGAGGGAAGAAGGAACCAGGAGCCACCCAACATGGTAAAGACCTCTTGGGTCTCCCTCCTCAGTGCAGGATGTGCTGTAAGGTTAGTTAGGGAAACACCAGGACATCTCCTGCACCCCAGGAAGTTTTTTCCCAAGCTATTTGGACAAGGAAGACCCCAGGGCTCACCCATCACGAGGTGATGAGCACCAAGACTCCTCCTCCAGGTTTGCCCTACACTGAGGTGCCAACCCAAGAGAAGTAAAAATCCCTTTAACATCCCACAAGTCCAAGCTTGGCACCACGCAACGAGCCCAAATTCAAGACAGAGGAGGTCAGAGAGGGATTTTTGCCACCAGAGCATCCCTGACAACTCCACAGTGTCTGTGGCTGTTTTGAAACCACGTGCAATGTCCTGGCCTTCCAGCCCAGCTCCGCAGCCCAAACCCAAGGAGGGTCATGTTTTTATTAAAATGTTTTACATCTTTATAACCTCTCTGCCAGCTGGACAGCTGCACACTCAGGGCAATTATATACATCATCTAAACATCATCTAAAATGAAAGGGCTTCATTTAATTAGGTTATTTAAATGACACGTTTGATGGAAAAAGCCAAGCAGACTTAGGAGATTTAATGCTCACATTAGTTTGCATGCATAGAGAACATTAGCTGAAAGCCCCAGAAATGGATGGCCAGACTCTGGGTTGATTTTGGAGGCTGGGAACCAGATGTTGGCAAAGGAATGATCAGGGATGAGACAGGGAGCTGCCACCTGGAAAGTGTGGGCACTGGGAATTTTCATTTTGGTCAAAAAGTCTGTGGCTTTTCTCCCCTACAGGAATAGCACTGCTGTGGGTTTCACCAATTTTTAATTTATTTTTTTTTCTTCCTGCTTTTCTCCCCATTTCCTTTACGTGGAATAAAAATCAGCAAGGCATTTTAAAAAGGGAAAATTCCTTCCCTTCAGCAAAAACTAAACCTGAAAGCCCAAACAAGGAATCTGTCATTCTGAACCAAAACAAACAGAGGTGCAGTTCTGAGGCTTGCAGCTCCTCACTCCCAAATTTGAAATCTCTAAACCAAAGTGCAGGTTTGAAGCTTATTTTAGAAGCCTGACTGAAAACCCTTCCCATTGCATTACCCTCTGAAAACCACACTCTGCAGGTGCCAAAAGCAGAGGATGCTCAGGGCATCTGCAGAGGGGATGATTTCAGGACATTAAAAAAATTACAATGCAATTTAAAAAAAAATAAAAATAAAAATGCACAGCCCAGCTCCAGCTCAGCCTTTTCTCAGCAGCTAGGAGCCAATTCCTCTGTGCTATATTCACTGTTATCCCACTGCAACCCAGAGCAGTCCCTACAGCACGGAAACAAAGAAACAGATAAGAAAGATTCATCTGTAACCCATCCACTTGAATGGGAAAATAACTGGAAAGTTTTCAGATTTCACTGAGAGGTCTGAAGCATCCTTTTGCTTTTTTCCAAGCAGACAGAGCTTCCAGGAATTCCCAGTTTCTCACTGAGGATGAGACCAACCTTTTTCATCTTTTTCCCTAGATGCAACCCAAAATTATTGCCACCAGTGACACAGCATCCAGAAGTCCTATGGCTGGAACCAAAACCTTTCTTGCCAGGCATCAGGCATCCCTTGGTGATGCCCCTTTCCTACAGCCCCTGTGCCCAGGACATTTTCCTGGTGGGCAGCTCCTTCCCTTCTCCCTCAGCCCTTTCCAGCCCAGGAGGGTAGCCAAAAATGTCAGCAAGTGAGTCACCAGCAATGGAAAGATTTTTGCCTCTAAGCCCAGCTCCTGGCCCTGGCTCTTCCAGGTGACACAACCCTTCTGGCACTTGGCCCTTGCTCTCTCTTTAATGTATGGATCCACAGCCTTCCAGCACTTTGGAATGTCAAACACACACATGCTCCTTGGTTCCCTTCTCTCTCCTTCCCCATCTTTGCAGGACAAAATAATCTGTGGGGCTGAAGGGAGGAAAAGCAGAGGGGGTGCTTCAAGTTGGGCTTAAATCCCGACGCTTTTCAGGACATGGAAAAGTTTGGAGGGGGAAGAAGCAAGCTAAGGAAAGTGGTAAAAAAACCTCCTGTTTGTCAGGGAGGGAACAGGGAATGTAATGCCAGCCCTGGGGATTTCCTGGCTGTGGTGGGATTGCCCTTTAATTTAGGGCTGAAATCAGCATGCTGGAGGCAGCTGGGAGGAAATTAACTGGGAAATATTACAGGGAGTGAGAGGGGTGATCTGTGCAGACAAGGAGGAAAGGGTATGGGCAGGGTGGCTGTGCTGGAGCTGAGATTTGGGGGGTGCAAATACCCCCCAGGAGGAGCCTGGAGCTGGGTGCATTCAGCATCTGATGGGCACCACAGGATTTGGGCTGGGAGCAGAGCTCCAGGCAGTGCCAGGGAAACTCCTGGAAAGCTCCCCTGGTTTCTGTATGAAGGCACCAACCCACACAGCACCCAGTGCATATTTTCCAAAGGATAACTTGAATCCCAGATCTGATTTGCTGCAGTATCCCACTTCTCCCCATCTGATTCCTTGCAGTTTAGAAGCCCCCTACCTGCCAAGACAATTATTCCCTCATTCCTGTTGCTCCAGCTTTAATTTCCAGCCCTGACTTTTCCCCCTGGAAGCTCAGCACAACCCCTAAATCCTCTGCATTTACACAGAGCAGAAATTTAAGCAAGGAGAAAGTGTTTCCAGCAGATTCAGGAGAGTTCAGCACTCAGTTCCTAAATCCAGCAGAATCCTGGGGAAATCTGTTTGCAGTGCTTCAGGAGATCTGCAGGGAGGAAAACAGCCCCAGGAAAACAAAAACAAAAACAAACAAACAAACAAACAAAAAAAAAAAAAAAAAAAAAAAAAGAAAAAAAAAAAAGAAAAAAAAAAACCCAAAAAACACAAAACAAAACAAATCAAAGTCTGAGACATTTACTGGGCTTGGCTTGGGACAGGGCTGTGCATCAGAGCCAGGTAAATGAAGATCTCAGGAAAAGGTTGGTTTGGCTCATGCCAAGCCAATTTTTTTTTCCAAAAATGCATAAAGCAACCAAAACCAAACCCATGAATACTCTCAGTCCCTTCCCTGCTGTTTCCAAAATTCCACTTCTTTTGGTGAATTAACTTTTTGGACCTCCTACAATGAAACAGTCACTGCTTGAATGGGAACAGAGGAACCCAGAGCACGTTCAAATAAACACTCTCCTTGTGTATATTTGAATCTTTCATCGTGTACTAAGTTTCTGTGTAGGACTTTTATTTGTATTTGTAAACTTTGAGATAAAGGTACTCAGAGAGTTCACTTCTTTCTAACATCACAGGGCCAAAAAACCAGGGAGTGCAAATCCCATCCTGGGCTGTTTACCTTACCCCCCCCCCCCCACCACCACCTAGAATTCTCTTTTTTCAGCATCCTCCTGCCCAAAACCACCAACAGCAAAGCAAACGAAAGAAATTGAACACAAACAACCTCCTTAGCACTCTGCCTGGCTGCAAAAAGTTCAAGGATTCAATCCACAACCCAGCCCTGAGACTCCTCTCTTGTGGGATTGGCAGCAGCCAGAGATTAAATCCCATTTAATGATGCTTTAACTTTCCCACCCAAATTAATTTCGGTCTTCACGAACCATTTGGTTTTAAAAAGGGTGAAGAAAATTGGCAGCAAAAACCAGAAAAACAGGAGTGCTGGGTTGAGTGCAAGCCCAGCAAGGGTGAGACCCCTCCCTCACCTTCCTCCCAGGGTCCAAACCCCATCAGCAACCCCAGGGCTTGGATGGGAAGGGGCTTGGAGAGGGAAGAAATCCCAAACAACCCCCAAAGAAAGAGGAGAAAAGACAAAGTGTGTTTGGGTTTCTTCGCACCAGAAAATGCAAAGAAGAGACAGGCTGGAGGCACAGCAGGAAGGGAGCACAGGGGTGTCTCCAGATTTTTGAGCATCCCCTGGAAATGTTCCCAACAGCATCCCAGGAATTGTAGCCAGTTCTCCTTTTACCTGACACTGTGTTTTATCCTAACACTTTGTCCTGCCCAAAATGCAGGATGTCCACAGACCTTTTTCAAATGCTTCTCACCAGAGAGGGGCAATTTCCACCATTCCCACCTTGCCCAGGCTCCTCCCAGGTAGCTTTTAGGAGAAACTCAGGTGGTGCACAGCCCCCCAAGCAGAAAGGATGCTGAAGCTCCTCCTGCAAACAACTCCTTTTCTGGTTAATAGTGGGACAAGCAAAAAGAACACAGGAAAAAACAACCACGTTCCTTCCAAAAAAACTCCTCAAAGCTTTCTTGTGAAAATCGTTTGTGTGGGCTCTTGTTTTATCAAAACCACCCCACTTCCTATGTCAACAGAGGCCCATGACCAGCTACATGATATTTCTGGCTTGTGACTTGATGTCTTGCCCACATATCTTTGCACTGGGATCAAAAATGTCTTGTCTCCAAAGCATGGGTCAAATGATCTGAGTTTTACAGTTGTTGGCAGCTCAGAGATTGTTTGGTTTTTAATTTGCTTTCCCTTCCCCACTTGCTCACTCTCTTAACCCAGTCAACATCTCTGCCCTTGGCTGTCTCTTCAGGAAAAAAACAACCCTGGTATCTCACACAGGAAAAGTCCCCATTGATTGCAACAGGAGCCATGGGCAGGGAAACCCAGAGAGCCCAAAGACCTTACAGGTATTTGGGGGGACTCTCAGCAAGGAAAATAACCAGGGACTCATCAGGTCCTCTGAATAATCTGCCAACCCTTCCAAGCAGGCTGATTCCAGCAGTTTATCCTGCCTCAAGAGGCCACTTCTTTCTCCTTAGATACACAGCCCAGCCCTCAGATCACTGGGGTTGCTCTGGGCTAGGACCAAATAGGAAGGAGATGTTCTGCTGCATCCCTGCTCCGGGATTAATTTCAGCTTTGGTATTGCTTCAGCTGGCTCAAGAGCACCAAATGAGGCTGTGACAGGTTTTATTAATTGCACTGCACCTACCCCCACATTGATGGGGCTCTTTCCTGGCCACTCCTGGGTCTTGGGAAGCTGCTGAGGTTGTGCCTCTCCTCCTGGGTTATTTGATGTCGTGACAGAGCTGATGCTCCCCACTTCTCTCCCTGCTGATTGCAGTCCCTCCCATTGCCTTTGTAATTCTTTACCTCTGTGCAGCAGCAGCCCAGAGCCTTCCCCTGACTTTCAACCAAGGCCAAGATTGTCCCAGCCCAGCTGAGTCTGCCATAAGTTTTATTTTAGTTGAGTTTTTAGGGATGAGGCAGATGCTGTGCAGTCAAACTCCTCACTCCCCTTCCTTAGCTTAGGAAGCAGGATCAGGTTAGAAATTTCTCCAGGTTGCCTTCCATCTGGAGAGGGGAAAAGTACCTGGGATCCTGGCTGGGAGAAAGAAGGGTCCCCATGTTTACTTCCCAGCTCTCCAGGGCTTTTCCAGTGCTCCATTAAGTGAAACCAGATGAGCACTGACCTCAGTGCCCCTCCTTGGGACACTGTCTCCAAACCTCTTGGAACTCAGCATCCTTGAAGGAGCATCTGATTCCCTGGAAGGTGAGGCTATTCCTGACAAATCCCGCCAAGGGAGGAAGAAAAGGGAGGTGGAATTTTGCACGTGCAACCGAAAATCCTGGAGATGGCTTTTGGCTGAGCTGGGCTAATAAATAAATAAGGATTAATTTTTCAGAGCATAACTCATGCTGGTGGGAGATAAGAAAGGAATGCAAGTTCCTTCTGAGACCAGCCTAGGAGAGAGTTATCCTCTGAGATCAGAGCAGACATCAGCAAGCAGAGCCCAATCACCAATAATAAATCCAACCTCAGCAGAGCCTGGAGCAGGGGAAGGCAGCAGCATCCCACCCAGCAGGCAGGAGGGAAGCAGGAGCCAAATCCTGGACCCCAGCAAGAGGTTGGTGTTTGCAACACCAAGTTAAACAGCAGCCCCTTCAGCTGGGTCAGAAAGCCAAGGAATTCCTCCAAGGTGAGGCCATAGGGCTGGGAAATGGTGTTAGTGGCAGTTCCATTTAGGGAAAAATCAAGGAGGAGGGGATTTGGGTCCAAGAGGTGGGAAAGTGATTTTCTGCAGCCCTGAAATGAGAAGTCAGCCTCCTGCTTCCCTCTGCTCTGCCTGCTCCTCATTTACCAAGTGATGGAGGGAGGTTCAATCAGCATTTTGAGAAAGTGCACTGCTGCTCAGAGACCCTCCTACTTCTCCCAAAAAGCTACATCTCCCTTTCCTCCTCTTTTCTTAGTGAAGATTTTGAGTTATTTCAAATTATTCTCCACCTTGGGTGCTGGAGATAGCAGGCAAACTTTATCCTACCCCCTCCAGGTTTGCCTACACTGATGTGCAGTCCCCATCCCTGATCACTCAGCTATTCAGAAACCCTGGGCAATATAAATTAACCTTCTTGCCCTGTCCTTAATACTCTGGCTGCTTAAATCCCCCCTCCTAACTCTCATCAGAGCAAAGTTTTCACCACTACTCACCTTAAATGAGATTAAAACCCTGGCCTGCATGTCCATGTGCTCAGTATTCATTCTATAATGAAGAAATTATTTTTTAGTTGGGAATCCCAACCCAAATTCTATAATCCCAACAGCCTCAAACCTGACAGTTTTTTCTTTGTGCCTCTCTTCAACTCTTCAAACCCCAAATCTCAATGACTTGAGGTCTTCTGACCCCAGGCACACACTCAAAATCTGCCAGACACAAACTGCATCCCATCCCTGGGTGCAACAAGAGCCCTTCTGCAGAATGCTTGCCCCCTTCCTGGGCTTTTCCATGGAATCTTGATCCTGGTCCCTGAGGGCTGCACACTGAGACCTCCTCCTCATCTCTTGCAACATTTTTTTTTTTGGGGGGGGGGGCATCTGAGCCTTTGCTGCAGTGGGAGAAACATTCTGACAAAGCTCTTAAGATAGCCTGGTCCCTTCCTGATGTCCTGGGATGCTCACTGCTTTCACTGCTGTGCTTCACAGTGTCACTCCAGCCAGGTGACATCACAGCCAGGGATTACAAAATCCTCCTCCCCACAAGCCAGGCAGAACATGACAGCAAGGAAACACTTTCTATGTGGGCAGAAATAAATGACAGTTCCAGCACACAGCAGCAATCCTGCTGCTGCTACCTCCATAGATCCCAGCAGCTCCAGCAGAGCATCCTCACCCAACTGGCGGGCACATCCAGTCTCCCAGCATCCCACTTGGCTGCAGCATCAGGGAAAATCTTCTCTCTAGTCTCTGCTATCAAGTGCAGGGGGGACTGAAGGGAGTTAAATAATATTGTAAATACTGGAGAGCCCAGCAGCTCGTCTTGTTGGATGCCTCTTTCTTGCTCCACATGGGAGATGTTTGTCTCAGCTCCTTCCAGGATCCTGCCCAAGGTCTAATCCAGGCTTGTTGACACAGGACACCAAGGAACAGGCATCTGAATCCTCCTGGATTTTATGAGCTTAATGGTAGCAAACTCCTGCCTGGAGTTACGTTCAGATCTTCATCTGCTTTGGGCAGCCTGGGATTCACAGAATCCTGACTGTCCCAATTGGATTAACACCTCCAGTTAACACAGAAAAACCTTTTCTAAGGTTCTGGCACAGGCAGGCCAAGATTTTGCTTCTTTTCTTCAGTATCAGAGACAGGAGGACACCTGGGGACAGTGTTCATGGAGCATCAGATCAGGCTCCCTGCCCAGGCTCAGCATCCCTCTGCTGGGAGCAGGACTGAGCTGCAAGTCAAAAATCCCTGCTTTAAAACTGCTCCCCAGGGCTCTGTGATGCCTCTGGGGGCTCTTTTCTTCCTTTTCCCCCTACCCTGTTTCTACTGGGACCCCACAGACCTCCAAAAAAGATGAGAGAAGAAACCCAGCTCTTCCCCAGGGATTTTCCCCCTGGAGGGCTCCCTGCACCTGCTCTGTATTTATAGACACACCAGTGGGAAAAAAAGCAAAAAAAAGCCAAGACTGTGGAGAAAGCAGGGTGGGAAAATCCCATCTCAGCTATGCAACACTGCATTTTTCTACCAGCATGTTAAAGAAAATCTTCTATATTAAACCAAAGCCACATTGATGAAATCCTAAGGGGCTAAAGGCAGTTTGCTATCCAATCCTGCATCTCCCCAGTGCATCCTCTGCCAGGCTCTGAGAGGGCCTCAAAGTAAATGGGAAAATGGGAAAAAATTCCACAGCCATCCTTTAGCCCACGTGTCTTAAAAGCTCAAGAGGAAAACTTCCTTAAAAGTGAGATATTTGGGGCTTTTTCCACAGGAGAAATGATGAATGAAACTCGGGGAATCTGTGAAGCTAACAAATGGAATTGCAGCAGCAGCTTTCCCAGTTATTGGTGCCTGTTCCCTCTGTTTCACAGGAATTGATGTCAGGAAGGACCAGCTGGAGCAAAAACTCCAGTTTCAGAGCAAAGGGCAGGAAAAACTTCCATTTCAGAGCAATGGACACTCCAGCACATCCCAAACAGAGAGGAAAATCACTGCAGCTTTTCCTGCCAGAGCCACAGCTCTCAGTGAGATGGGATAGGAGGAGAAGGGAAGGAGGATTTCTTGGGACACCCATGACTCAAAGCCAACTTTGGCTCCATGAATTCTCCTCCCAGTTTCAAATCCATCACCTTGTTAATCTCAGTGGAACTGGGCCAACAGGACTGAGGACCCAACTCAACTCATTACCTGGGCAAAGTCACTTTTTCCAAAGCCCATTTCCCCTCTTCCCCACCTCATTGTAAAAAAAACCCCAAAAAACCAAAACCCAAACCTGCAAACACCCAAACCTGCTGGGAACACCCCAGGATTTGTAGCAGCCCAAGTGAGAGGCATCACCTAATAGCTATGTGAAGAGGTCTATTTTTAAACCTTGGCTACCTATTAAACTTCTTTTCCCTCGGGATGAGGTGCAGAGATTCCTCAGAGTTGAGGCCCTCTCAGACCCTGGCAGAGGATGCACTGGGGAGATGCAGGATTGGATAGCAATTCCTTTTTACCCCCAAATTCCTGCTTTTTTTACTATTTACGATTTTTTTTCCTCTCCGGGAGGGAGAGCTGCACCCCCCAGACTCTTTTTTCAGCCCCGGGCTGTGTTGCTTTTGGCCAAGTCCTGAACTATTTCATCCTTGGCACTGCCCTGGATTTGTCAGAGCAGCTGCTGAAGAACAACACACCTGGCTGCAAGCTGGGGCTGGGGGCTGCAGAGTCACCAAGCAGCAGGTTTAATGATTGCAGGGTGATGCAGTGATGTCAGCATGACCTCATGGTTTATTTAAGCTGGATGAGCTGATGGGATGAAGTTTTCTCAGCTGTCCACAGCCCTCCAGGAGACCAGATTGACCCAAAAAAACTGAAGCTCTGGTCCCCAGGTGGACACCTGTATGGAGGAACTGAAGCCATCCCCCCCCCCCTCCAATGTTTAATGAAGCCACGTCTCTTCCCTGTTGATGTATCATCAATTTCCCTCTTGGAAAGATTTACTTGAGAGTGGTTTGGGGTTTGGTTTGGCTTTCCAAACTGATGAAAAGGATTTAATTGGCTCTTTTTTGGAAGCCTGGGCCTTAGGATGAGGGGCCAGGAAGCTCCCAACCCCATGGCATCCTCATAAAGGCTGGGAAAACATCTCTGCAGCAAGCTGAGGGCTCAGGCAGGAAAATCTGAGACACGTTTACGTAATAATTATAACTCACACCCCCACAGAACCTTTCAGCAGGGGATTAAAAAGCACTTTGCAGGCATTATCAAGCACAACTCTTCTACCAGGTAGGTAGGATTCCTCCTTTCTCCAGAGGAGAAGCCAAGGTGTTTTTCCAGCCTGTTTTTTTTTTTCAG
Source organism: Calypte anna (assembly GCF_003957555.1). Taxonomy (NCBI): domain Eukaryota; kingdom Metazoa; phylum Chordata; class Aves; order Apodiformes; family Trochilidae; genus Calypte; species Calypte anna. Next base: position 1,786,583 of record NC_044269.1, read on the forward strand.
CACATTGGGAGTTCTTGGTGTCTGGATGCTAAAAATGAAGTCACAGGGGGTCTGATTTCCCTGCTGGATTCCCCACCTGCATTCCAGAGGCCAGAGCTCTGGGTGGGATCATCAGGACCCTCACAAGGCAGCTCTGAGACAGGCAACTAAGGGGCTGAGGCTGCTACTTTGAGAAACAAAAACCTAAAAGAAACTTGAAAACTAGGATCCTAGAGTCCAGAAGCCATCATTAACAAAGTATAATGAGTATAATTTAATGAGTATAAATTCATTATTATAATTATTATGCTAGGCTATACCAAAAAGAACATGGTCTTTCAGTCTTCAGGGAATAACAAGGTGCAGTGTGGAGCATACTTAATATTCCAGTTAATAGTTTATTTTTTTTCTCTCTTTCTCCACAAGCTGACTACTGAAGGAGAAGACACCAAGCCCCACTGGATGCAAACCAAATTTGAATCAACCTACACACAGTGGCCCAGATCATCTCCTCTACCCTTGCCAGGAGGACAACAGAGAAACCAGGAGCTGCCAGGAAGAGAGGAAGGAGTCACAGCTGCTGTCCCATGGAGCCATTGGGATGGGGATGTGTTTAGTTCCAGAGAAAAAGTGTTTACTTACAGACTGCTCTTGGAAACTTTGAAAGGCCACAGGAAATCTGAGATTCAGGCATGTTCTGGCCAAGAGGAAAGGTGGCCCAGAGCTTGCTGCAAGGGTTAAATCACTGCTCCTGACACAAACATCTACAGACCTCAATTATGCTACCCAGGCTTTAAGAGGGCCATAAAACATATATTGCATTGGCAAGATGGTCAAAAGCACCCCTGAGACTTGTGCTCTGAACTCCTTAAAGATGTTTTACTTGATTGGATTGTGAATTTTTTGTTTTGTTTTGTTTTTTTTTTACTTTTTTGACTTACCCAGTACATCAGGGCACTACTGTGAGACATGTGCATGAGCCCCAGAAGATTAAAGAGCTTTTATTTCTAAGTACTCTGCTTAGATAAAGAGATGACACTGGATCAGAGGTTTCATTTCCAAAATACCTGAGTAGCTCTTGTCTCCCTCTCTGTGTTCCCACAGAACACTTCTTCTCCCCAAGTCCCTAAAGCTGAACTTGAACTGAAAGCTCAGGCTTCCCAGCTCAGGCTTCCCAGCTCACTGGGTGCTTTTCAAAGCTCTGCTTCAGACCTCAAACCTCAGCTTTTGTCCCCAATTTCAGCCCAAGTGCTCCCTAGGCATTAGCAAAGCAGCCTGAAACCAGGGCTGGCTTCAGCAAAGTAACTGTATAAAAATGACACCTCATTACCCCAAGACATCTGCCCTGCATGTTTTTAGTGACTCATATTCACTCCATTTCCAGAAGAGAAATACAAACACATGTGTTCTTTTTTATTTAATTTTTTTTTTTTAAATTTCTGAACTCCTCTGACCAACTCTGTGCCATTGCAGCTCAGGGGAAAGCCCAGGAGGGTCTCAGCTGCCTCTCGTTGTCATCACAAACCAACCAGCCCTGCAGTCCACATGGTAACAAAACAACAGCCTCCTGCCCCACCAAACACCCTGAGCTCTAACAAATAACCTCTGTTCCTTCTCTAGGTAGGGAAAGAGGCACTGAGGTCCAAAAGGATTTTCTCCAGCCCACGGAGAGGCTGCTGGAAGAGATTTGGGGACTGCTCAAAGGGTGATGTCTGCTGCAAAAACTTCAGGTGTTCTGGAGCTCACCACCCGCTTCCTAATATTTAAGATTTGCAGCCTCCAGGTAGCACAGCTCCATGGTTAATGGTGGTTTATTGCACCAGGCTAAGCATGGATAACACACCCTGAGGCCTGGTGGTTTGTTGCCCTCTGCTGAGTGGGGAAACTGAGGCACAAACTCTGCAGACAGTGAAATTGAAGGGAAATACTGAGTGATGGCAAAATACAAAATTAAACCTGCCCAGGGGTGCTTCTGTCTGAGCAGGAGGTGAAATTGCTTCAGTTTAGAAGCTCAAGGAGTCTCATGAGCCAAACTGCCTGGGGAAAAAAGATTAAAAAAAGGATGTTTTCCTGCACTGGAATTCTGTTGAATAAACTCCTACACTTTCCCCAATTAAGGAATGGTATAAGATATAATTAATGGTATAATTACGGTATAAGAAACCAAATTGAGCTCATCATCACCACAGTAACATCAAGAAGATGGGTAAACCACAGCAGCACCCCTCCCCCCCCCAAAAAAAAATCTATTCCCACCTTAACCTGTACCAAGGAGAGCAGACTCAGCAGCACATTGCTTTAGGGGGGGTCTGCAAGAAAAAGGGCCACTGAAATTCTGACCAGAGTAATCCAGGGGGTTCTAAACCTCTGCAAAACACCAAAGTGAGGGCTGGAGCTGCTTTGCAGGTTGCTTCCTGAGAGCATCCTCACTGCAGCCAAGCACCTGAGATGCCTTCATGTTTATCCCTCAGTAAATGCATCCACAGCCTCTGCCTCTTTCCTGAGATGGTTTTAGCCAAAAGCTACAAGAAGTTTGGTTTCAGCACCAAGCACATCCTCAAGGCTGCAAACAAGCCTTGAAGTCACTTCCTAAAGCACCAGCATGATTTCTTACAGCTCTTAGGTATTTTTTTAAGGTAAAACCAGCCCTGGTCCCCAGGGCAGTCACTGCCTTCCAATTCCAGCATCACCCAAGGGCACTTTAGAGCCAGGATGAGGCAATTTTCCAACCTCAAAAAGGACTAGAGTACAAATTCAGATGTCCTACACCTGACCATGCAGTTCTCATTTTCACCTTTCCTAATTCCATGCCCCCATGGAAGGTGCTTACACCACCTCCAGGTTCTGATAATGTCCAGAACCCAACCCAGATCATGCTTTGGGATCTCTGTCCAGTGTGTTCTGGCCAAAAAATGGCATTTAGGGCACAAGCTCTGATTAGGAAAAGCTGTTTCCCAATGAGCTGTAATTACAGGACAACTGGTGGACTCTGCCAGGAAGAGTTTATTTTGGGTTTTTGCAAAACAAAACTAAAGCAGAAAAATGTGTGATTTTTATTGCTGGTGAAAGGTGCTGGATTTGCACTCAAAGGGTTGGGAAATGAGCTGGGGAGAACAAATTTCCCCAGCTGATGAAGTTTTGCAGAATCCTGAATTTCTTCACGTCCACATTGCAGGAACAAGGATTCAGAGCTACCTTTTGAAAAAGGGATTTTACATCAGCTTTGATCACAAAGTGACTGTTCAGCAGAATATCCAGCTGCAGGATTTTCAGAATTCCAGCATCTTTATTTCTCCTGAGATTTTTAAGTACAAAAACCTCACATTTCCTACAGGAATTTTCAGGGTCTGAGTATTATTTCACCAAAACTCCTCTAGAAGAGGCCAGTAGCCAGCATGGCAAGCAAACCTCAGCAGGCTTTGGATCCTGATCTCCCATCTGCAGATGAATACACCAGGAAGAACAACTCACCCTTGGCTCACATTGTCTTCCCACCTCAGATGCTGTCATGGTTTGTGGTGTCCCAAAAGCTGTTAAAGAAATCATCTGGGCTTAAACACCCTACCAGTAAAAAGGCATCAGCTAATACATAATTTTGGAGAAATGGGGAAAAAAGGAAGCAAACTGCTGCACTGAGAAGGAAAGTGATGACTGAGAGGGAGGTGGGGTAAAGCTGACTTCTAAATCCAGCTCCCTTTTAGCTGAAGCCCCTCTGACTTCAACCTTCAGCTGAGAGCTCTGAGAAACCATGGGGCACACAGAGGCAAAAGAGCATCTTCTAAGCCAAGAAGAATCCTCTTCTGGGAGAAAGAAAACAAACAATCTGCTTCCCACACCAACCCTGGGAGTCAGGGAAGCCTCCCCATGGCAGGGGCTCTGCCCCAGCACCCATCGTGTTGGTCAACACATGAGCACAGAGCAGGGGCAGGGATCTTGAGTTTCAAAGCAAACACAGAGAGCTGGGGTTGCTTTTACCCCACCAGACAATGTTCTCTCCAGCATTTATCTTGGCCAGGGAGAAACTTGCACTCTTGGATTAATTTTGTTTAGGAGAGCAGCAGTGAATTCCAGGGCTCTGATGGGACATGTGGATGGAAACCATCGTTGCTGAGCATGCTAACACTGCACAGAAATCTTCCTCAAGAAGTCCCCAGAACCCTCTGGAGGGGACAGATGGGGGCACCAAAGCTTTGGTGTCACCCCACAAGAGTCGTGCTGCAAGGAATAGGGCTGGGAGAGAGTTTAGGCTGTGCCAGGATGCAATTATTCCCCCCAAAAAAACCTCCAAAACCACAAAATAACTTCCCCAGGCATGTACAAAAACAACCATTTTGGAGGAGCCTCCTGTGAGTACATATATTCATTTACACTCTGTTGTTGTTCTGCTACGTGCTATTCTCCATTGGTGATGAAATCCATATGTCTGCTTTTCCTTTCCTTCTTTCTCCATTACTATCTGAGGCTTTGATTTATTTCCTGGCTTTCTAAATTGATTATTCAGAGCCATATAGGAGGGAAAACATGATACAGAGACAGCCATAAGCAAAAACAAAGGGGAGGGGGGAAAAAAAAAACCCTGCCATGTTGCCAAGTATCACACATCTGTAGTGTCTCTCAACAGAGGTGGGGGAAAACATGGAAATCAAGCTGTTCCTTGAAATGAAATGGACAGGGATTTATTGTAGAAACTAAACTAAACTTCTTGGGCAAGGGTTAAGAAAGTAAGGACCTGATCTTATAAACACTAAAGCACATATTTAGCTTGATTTCAACATCAAAGGCAACTCACGTGAGTGGAGTTCCTGAGCATGTGTTTGCAGGGCACCAGGGGTTAGTGGTGTGGGTCATAAAAACTGGGCCAGAGAGCACAAATAAGCAAGGCTTAAAAATAACCAAGAGAAAAAAAAGCTGGCAAGGAACTCTTGGCAGCTAAAATAATAATAGTAAAAATCCCACATAAATTAAAAGGTTGTTAGCATTCTATATGAGAGGGATTCTCCATCTGTTTGTTTGCCAGGCTCAGCAATGAGAAGATCTTGAACCTTTGGTTCTTGATCATCCCTCTTGTTCCATGTTGAATGTTTGGAGCCTTTTTTTTAAGACACTAAACCAGCCCTGCTCCCCTCCCCAAACACACCACTGCAGTCCCTGCCAATCCCAGCATCACCCAAGGGCACTTTAGAGCCAGGATGAGGCAGTTTTCCAGCCTCAAAAAGGACCAGAGCCCAAATTCAGATGTCCTCCTGACCTACACCTGACCATGCAGTTCTCATTTTGACCTTTCCTCATTCCAAAACACACCCAACAGACTTCATTTGCTTCAATCTCCTCACCCCAAGAAAAGCCTGCAAAGCTGGATGCCTGCAGGACCACAACTGATGGGAAAGACTTCCCAGGAGGATTTTTTCCTTGTTGTCTTGTTTTTTTGCTGGAATTGCCTGGGGGCAGCATGTAGATGGAGCAAAAAGGGGGTTTAAAACCAAGACAACTTCAGTACGTGGCAAAAGCCAAGCTGCCCCCCAGTCCTCTGTATCACTGGTATCACCTACAGGTTCCCACATCAGCCCATCCCCAGGGCTTCTTTTTCTAGGAAAACTGAAGCTCATGTGTTGCTGAAAGTTTACCCTGGTGCAAAAAGTCTACTCCCAAGTGCATTTTTCCTGTAGCTTTTCTCCAGCAGGAAGGAAAAGCTTCACCCCAAACTGCCCTTCTCCAACTTCTGCCAGCTCAGAACAAGATGAACCCAGCCAGCTCAAACTGGAAAAAGTTAGAGGTGGCAAGAAAGTGAGGAAAACCCCACTTACCCACAACTCACAAGTTTCCTGTGGGAAAATTATGCCTTTTTTTTCTTTTTTTTGTGGAAGGCTGTCAAAAAAAAAAAAGAAAAGGATTTTTCCCATAACTAACTTTTTTTTCGGGGGAAATGCTGGAGTTGCAGCCAGCTAAATTCTATTCTCATCTCTAAAGCTCTTAGGTTTCCAGTATTAGGCTGGGAATACAATAAAAATAAGCTCCTTTGGAAGAGTGCTGGGGTTTGTAACTCCAAATTGAGCCCATTTTAGGCCCAGCACAACCTGTGATCAGTGCGTTTTAGAAAACTGTCAATAGGAGATAGAGCAGGGTGAAATATGTCAGTAGGAGCTCTGGAGGATAGCTTAGCTCCTGTTCCCTTCTCCAGGCTATTTCCTTTGCCATATTTCCCAGAGACAAACTGTTAATGATTCTCAGAGAGATGGGAAAGCTTTCCTAGGTGTCTGCCTCTGCTCCACTCCAAGCATCATGTACAAAATCACTGGCCAAGGCCCTTGCCCATGTTGCTTCTTCAGTTTCCCATTTGTCAACACCCCAGCTATAAACACCAACCCCAAAAACCCCACTTGGGATCCACCTGTCCAGAAACCAAGCCTGACACACCAGGACCCTCTTTAAGGGGAGTGGTAGGAGCTCCCCACTGCTCTGGCTGTCAGCAGCAACATTAAATTTAAATCATTTCCATCATTTCCCCCATTCCACTTTGGGATGAAAATCCCACCAGCCCCAGGCTGGCTTGGGCAGGGTTTGCTGTGACAACTTAGAAGCAGCTGAAGCTTCTGCTGGATGTTGTACAGCACTGATTATGGTTTCTGGGCCCTGCTCCTCCAACCAGCTCAGTCCTCAATATTTCAAGGGAGAGTTGGTGCCTTGCTACAGCAATTGAGGAGGGAAAATTCTCCCTCAGCTCAGACACCAGAGGACTCTCCTTTCCATTGCTCCCACTGACACCAAGGGGACAGGACACATCCCCAGTTCCTCTATTTTAGGAGAAGTCACCACCCCCATGGCAAGGCATTCAATCAAGAACCTTCTTTAGCTCTTCCTCCCTATATTTACTCTCTGGAAAAAGCCACCCAGAATAAAAGTGGAAGAAAGCAAAGCTGGCCACAAAAGGAAATTAGGGGGTTGTTAAAGCCTTGCTTTCCTGCACTAGCTGAAACGAGCATCCCATAACACTGCACTCCAGAAAAACCCAAGGCATGTTTGCTGGAGGAGCCTCTCAGACAGCTGATATCTAGGGACCAGATCAGCAAGAGATACATGCAACACAAACCAGTCCATTTTTATCCCCAGCTTCTTCCAGCAACCATAAACTTCCTTCCTCTGCTTTTGAACTGTCTGGGCTTTCAGCATTTGGTACCATATCCCAGCTGAGAATTGGCAGGAAGATTAAAGAAGTCTGAAGCTCTTGTCTTTGCAAAGCATTGCAAAGGGATCAAGTCATGGCTAATCCCTTCCCCCCCCCCCTATCACTTATTATTATGAGAAAACTAAAATCACCTTGGAACCAGGAAAATAGATGATTTTTTTTTTCCTCATCCTCAGATTGTCTCCACTTACAATCTCCAGTGTCATTAAACCTCCCTCTCCAGCAACATGAGCCCCATTGGGCATCTGAGCTCAGCAGCCACCAGCTGCCCCAGCAGAGCCAGGGAAGAGCCAGCAGCCAGAAATAAAATACAGGATCCAGACCTCAGCTCCCTGGGACAGGGAGACTACCTTGTGCTCTGATAAGCCACAGCAGAAGGAAGAAAGAGTCTTAAGGATTTTTCAGGAGGCTCTGAAGTCTTACAGCTGGATGTGAGAGCAAGCACAAGGCTGGGGAGTTAGAGCTGGAGAGGGAATCCATCTCTTCCCTTGGAGATCCCATCTGGGCCAACAGCAGTAACCTGAGAGGGGCTGTGGTTACAGAACTATGTCAGATAACACCCTTATACCGTCACCCAGGCCTAGACCCACCCTCTCCCAATCACTTTCCCAGAACTCTATTCTTTTTCCTGGCATTGCTTGATTTTTTTTTTTTTTTTATTTTTTGCAGAAAACTTTGCTCGCCCTGATTCCCCGCAGCTCGTTTGCTGCAAGACACTTCCATAGCCACTCCCAAAAGGGGCATCCTCTGCTCCTGGAGCTGCCACAGCCATTTGCTGACACCCCAAAAGAAACCCTGCAGCATCCCTTGATTTCTTTAACCACCATGGCCACAAAGCAGATGGTAACAGCAGTGAAGTTCAACACTTAGCAAGAAGAACTGTGGCTAAACACACCTTTGGGATTAACACAGGGAAGATGTTTGCCCCTCTGTTGCCATGTAGAAGCAGGAGCAGACACCAGGGACCCTGAATCCCAGTCCTGTGGTCTGTCCAGCCTGGGAATCCCAGTAATTTTTCCCTGTTCCATGGCTTCTTGCCATAAACAAAAGGCATCACGCTATGGGGGCTGCTTCCCATGGCTCTGCACATTCCCAAGAACAGCATTACACTATGTGAAAAGAAGGCACGAGCCCTGCAAAAGCCCATCCCTCTGGCTGAGGCAGGAAATATCTCCCATCAGCTCAGCTAATCCTCCACCAATACAATGAGAAATGATGTCCAGCAGGCCGCCAAAAAGATTATTAAGTGAAGAAGAAAAATCCTGAACCGCCCATCGCCCCCGAGCCAAAGGCAATAAAAGGGGAAATGCAAACTGCAGCCAGGGGCTGGGAGGAGGAGGAGGAGGAGATGAGGAAGAAGAGGAGGAGGAGGGGGTGAGGAGGAAGAGGAGGAGAAAGAGGGGGTGAGGAGAAGCAGCAAAGTGCAGGCAATGCCTTCAGCAAAGCCCCAGGGGTCGAGGGCAGGTGGTTCGTGGGCCTTACAGCTTCACCCCAGCTCCCTTTTGCTGCTCCCTTTTTGCTGGAAAAGGAGTTTGTGTTCCTGACAATTTGATAGACACACAGGAGAGGGCAAGAGGACCAATGCTGATGTTAAAACAGGAGCAGAGGTGAGGTCAGGTAACCAAAAGCATCTCCCCAGCCAGGCAAGCTGAGGTCTCACAGCACCAAGCCAGCCTAACTTTGCACTTTCTGGGTGCTCAGCAGCTTCTCCCCTTGGAAGCAAAGGACACACAGGTCACTGCTTGAACTTCCAGCACACCTGGAGCCTTGCACACAGAGCTTCTCCCACCAGGAGACATCACCAGCAGGATTCCACCACTATTTTTCTCCCTTTATCAGCACACTTGACCAACAGATTGCCTTTAGCTCCAGAGATGCGTTGAGAACATTTGCAAAAATGCACAAACGTTGCACAAATCCTTGGCTAATGACATTCAGCAACCTGATGCTGCTCCCATATTTCTGCACCAGAGCTCTGGGCTAAACATACACATCCCAGCATCAGGGAGCCTCCTAATTTTGGGTTGCCATCCCCAAATTCTTGCAGCTTCTTCTGCTTGAGCAGAGCCATAAAACTGAACAAGGCGTTTGGATGGAGAGCACTGAGGGAAACTTGGCCTCTGCTCCAGTACCAGTCTCCAAAAAGCATTTCCTAGGTTGAACAGCTTGTTTTCCAAGGCAGCATTCCTTGAGATTTGTTTTCTACCAAGTGCAGTTACAGCAAACAGATTTAACTCTTGCAGCAGCAGCACAGAGGAGCCCCCTTCTCCTTGCCACCTCTTGGAGAACATCTCCTACTTCTGGGGTTTTTAGAGTTCACAGACACACAGTCCCACCATGGGCATTTATCAGGAACAAGTTGCCCCACCAAGAAGTTGAGACATTTTTTTTCTTTCCACGTGACAAGAAAAAGAAACTCCTCTAATTTTGTGCTTGACTTTTCTGTTAAAAGCAGCATTTTGAACTTTCAGGTTTTTAATCCAGCACAAAACATCCATACTGTAAAAAGTCCTTTGTAAAGTCCACCCCTTACCACTTACATCTTCCCTCTGACCTTCCCAACGTGCCCAAACATTGCTCTCATCCTAGATACCAAACCCTCCCCCCCTCTAAGCCCTCTGCCACCTTCACATTCAAGGAGACTCCTTGGGTGGCAGGGCCAAGCCATGCCAGGTGATGATGCTCTGGGATCTTAGAGACAGGGAGTATAAAAACCAGATTTCTTTGTAGCCTGCAGTGTGCAGACACCCCTAGACACCCTTGAACACCCAGTATTACATCAGCTCATCTTTCTTTAGGCTGGTTTGAACTTCTCTTCTTTCCACCAGCAGTTCTTGCCCTGCCACAAAGCAGCCCTTGGCTTCAGAGTAAAGCTGTCCCCAACAGCTGAAGCCAGGCTTAATCCCTTGTATAGACAAAAGCCTGGGAAACAAACCTAATTGGGCTTTAATATGTTGTTTGCTTACATTTTTGATAATGAACACAGAGATCTTGGCACCCTGCAGAGCACAGGCTCTCCTGGGTGAGTTTTGCCTTGCTGTCTCTTAATTCCACACAGGGGATTTTAACCAAGCCCTTCACTTCAGGGAAAGATTTCTTTTGTCTGCCTTTAGAGCCATGCTGACTTGTTTCCTGCTTCACACCATTCCCCAGCAATCATGTTCCTTCCCCAAAAAATTTGGGAACACCTGTGGGTGAGGTTGGGATCAGATGCAGGGCAAGATGGCATCAAGAAATTCAGGCTGATGAGGTTTGCATGAACTCACCAGATCTCAGCCCAGGTCATTTTCACCCACCTAAATTTGAAGGCAAACAAGGAAATGTCAAGAAAACCTCCAGGTTTGCAGTCAGATCTTTCACAGAAGCATTTGGGGGGGACCCAGGGACTGTCTTAGGGCAGAGTTGGTGCCAGGGTCTCATCTGCTGAGCTCCCATTGAGCCTGGTTCCTGAAAATGGGGCTGTTTCCTGCTAGCCTGGCAAAACCCAGGAATGTGGGATAAAGTCTGGGACTGAGCCTCCTCCGTGGCACCACAATTATGCTAATAAAAAAAAAAAATAGAGAATGTTCCCTCCCAGAAAGTTTATGGTCTGAAGAGACAGCCAGACAGGACCAGAGTAAAGGATTATCATTAGGATTATCATTATCACTGGGTTCTGGGAGTCAGGCTTAAGCAGTGCTGGGAAGGAGCTCAGCACCCTAATTCCCACACCCTTACCTCCCACGGGCTCTATTTCAGCAGTTCTTCTCCCCTACACTTCTCCACAGTGGGCACCAGCCAAGTTTGGAGATTAAAGCCATCTCAACCCTGCTGCTGCTTAAGTTCTGCTCAAATATAAAAGAGTAAATAAATAAAACACTTGATAAATAAATAAAAGACTTGATCAGGGGCTGCTTGGTGACCCCTCCCAGCTCTGACCTCTCCAGTTCTGCACACAGGACCCTGCAAATTGGTTTAGAACCCACTGTTAAAATCCCAGGGGAACACAAAAATGATTGCACCAAAACTGGGATCTTCCAGGAAATCTTCCTTAAACACACCCAACAAACCCTTTGTGTGACCTATTCCCAGTGTTTGGCTGTTACTGGGGACCAATTGCCAAATTTCCCACTTGAGTACCACTGAGTGGGGGCCACGGGGGGAATGTACATCCTCACTTCTCCTCAGGCTTGAGATCTGCCCAGGGCTTTAAACTGGCAGAGGGAGATTTGGTTCCCAGAAATCACCCCAGAAATCATCTGTGCTCCAGTAAGGAGATGCTGAGCAAACTGGGCTGCCTGTCATTAACTGGGGGTAACTGGGTAACTCTATAGCTTGGCACTGGTCTGAGTTCAAACCCCACATCACTGGCATGGGGTGTCCTCCCCTAAAAGCTGTGGTTCCTGGTAAACAGAACCATTTTCTCTGAAGAAGAGGGTGGTTTTCAGGGGAGGTTGCTCCTGTTAAACTGGCAGAGCTGTTCCAGGGCTTGCAGCAAATTTCCTTCATGGGATGGCTTGTTTCCAAAAACCTGAGCACTGGGGCTCCTCCTGCAGAAACTTCACCAATTTCAGAGTCACTTGGGGAGCAGGAAGGTGCCGCCAGGCACCTTTGGTACTCCCCATCCTGCTGCTTGTAAAGCTACAGAGAGCCCAAGATGCTCATAGCCCTGACTTGGACACCTCAATCTGTATTGACATAAAGATAATAATTTTATTCTTTAAGACCCAGCCTGCTTTGCCAGCTCTGAGTGACAGCACATTCAAGGTGAGCTTGAAGGTTTGCAAAGAGCCCTCTTTCTACAACCCAGCATGATCCTTCTCTTTTATTTGCAAAAAAACCCCACGAGACCCAGACTGAAGCCCACTCCAAGCCCTCCCAGGCAGAGCTGCTCTCTGACCATAATCTCTCCCTCCTCCTCTATTTATTTATGCACCTGGTGATTGATGGGCAAACCTTGACCAGGATAAACTCTACCCAGGGTTTGTTCCCTGGGTAGAAACCTCCCCTGGGAGGTTTGTTCCCTCCCAGGAGGGAGGGTGTTCTTCTCAAATGCTCATCTCATCCTCCCAGCACCTCCCAGGCTGGCAGCACTCCCACAGATATTCCCTCTCCTATCATCCAGAACCTCAGGGATTATGAAACACTTTGGGTTTGAATGGGTTTTGGTGGATTTGGGCTTGGTTTTTTGTTCAGGCCTGGCAAAAATCTCACTGAATAAAGTTTGTTTTGGCAGGGGACCATTCCCAACTGTTCTGTGTCTGCTTTTCTCCTGCTCACATCCACCTTTTAGCAGCAGCAGCCTCCAAGCTGTGTTTCCCATGTTCCCAGGTCCACACCATAGTGCCAACAACCTTCAATTTGAAGATACACAAGTTTATTCTTCCCTCTCCTCCTATCTATCTGGTTACCCACCAGGAAAGGCAATTAAATTACCCAGTTGAGAGTAAATCCCCAGTAACAGCCATTTTTCCTTGACAGTCCCATGTTTTCTACTGTGGCCAGCAAGGACTTAAATAAGGAAATATCAGGCAAACAGCTACACAACTCCAACATTTCTTTTCAAAACCTTTCTGAAGTCACCAGAGGTAACACAGGTCCCAAGGGTTGAGTTTCTTTCTGCTGATACTGTTTATTTGCAAGATGCTCACTGAGCAGGTTGTTGGGAATTGGTTTTTACTTATGTCTGTTGTGCCCAAATTTTTAAATTCTGGAACTATCTGGAACTATGTGGAACCAGGAAACCCAACAGAACCAGCTCTGAGCACTTTCTAAACTCCCAAGCTGCTCACCTGCTGGACTCCAAAGCAATTGGCACACAAGCTACTTTTAAACTGCCTGAAGCAGAGGGAAAAGCATCATTCTGAGAACCTGGAAACCACCTCTGAGTTTTTCTGCTCCCATTCTTCACGCAGTTGCTTTTCACCTCCTGCGACAGGCAGAGAAAAGCTCTCCCAGGTGATACAGCATTTTATTCCAAGAGATTTCAGAAGATGCCTGTGACAAAGCATAAGCAGCAGGGACAGAAGTGATCCAGCAGATGTTTGGCTCTGAGACTTCCCCAGAATGATGCTTGTCCTTAACCAACCACCTACCATGTGCACAGAGGATCACCAAGGAATCACCAAGTTCTCCAGGACCAGATCCCATCATCATCTGGGGCTCCCATTCCCTGCCTGTGGCCAATGACTGTCTGCAAATCTTCCCAGGAATAGTTTGGTTAAACTCATTCTCAGCTCTGCAATGCCAGGTCCTCTGGGTCCAAGCTAACCATTCCACCTCTGTTTTGCTGTTGCTTCCCTGGCTGACTGCTAAACCACTGTCCCCTTGCTCTCCTTTTTGTGTTCCTGGCATCTCTCCAAGGAGATCCTCCCTCCAAAGCCCTTCTGGAGCACCTGGGGTCAGACTTTTGGGGTCTTTGGCTACTCCTAGATGCCCAGATGCTGTCTCTTGTCCCAGTGATGCCCAGTGTCACCCCAGCCAGCAATCTGACACCTCCTGCCTCCACCCCATCATTACCTTGTTGTCATCTGAGAGCCCTTTTCTCCCTCTAACATCTCCAAAGTTCCCTGAGCCCTGGAGATAAATGTCCCCTCCACCCTCCCACTATTCCCTGCTTTTCTTTTCTCCTATGCTCTCAACACTGTTTTTATTTCCCTGCCTGGAAATGGGGACAATTCCTTCATCATTCTCTTTGAGGCAGACACCTTGAGTAACTCTGAAAAAACAAAACACCCCTAACAACAGGATTACTCAAAGCAGTGACTACAACCCCCATTAGCCAAGCAGAAAAGGGGGATATCCACAGCTCCAAGGAGTTGTAAGCAGGCATTCTGTGTTGGAGAAACAGCCACAGGATTTATTTGTATCATGGAATGATGAAATAGCTTCTAATCCAACAGTAACTAAGAAGGATGTTAAGCCACAGCTAGTAAATGAGGTATTTTGAAATCAGCAAGCCCAGAGAACTTGTATTTGAGATTTAAAAGGGACCTGGCCAAAGAGTGCTCTGGATCATTAATGTTGACTTTTAATAAGCCTTTGGAACAGGGAGGGCTGGAAGAAAGCTTGTGTTGTGCCAGAGTTTTAAGAGGATAGAAACAGGATGACCCACATAATTATCCACCTGTGACCCTGACTCCTATCCCAGGTGAAATAATGGAACAGCTGTAAAAGAACTTCATTAATAAAGCATTAAAGGAGGGCAAGAGCACACGCCAACAGCTTGGCTTTATAGGAAGCAGATTTGTCACTAAGCTGAGAAATTTTTTTGGAGTGGAATATGTTCCTGAAGTTTGCAGCCTGGATGTAAAAAGAGCACAAAGTTTACACAGTTTAAAGCCAACTGAGGCCTTACAAAAACCTCAGCCTCCCTACCCCTGCAGAAGGGCTACCAAAACAGTTACAGAAACCCTGGTTGCAAGCCAGGAAATTGTAGGGTAAGATGGGCAAAGAGATCCTTGAGTCACTGGATCCCACTGCTGTGGAAAGGGACAAAGAGAAAAGGGAAAAAAAGCAACTAGGATGGGAAATTGCAGAACATCCTCACTCCCTGCTCTGGATTTCCTGGGCTCAACACTCCCAAGAAGCCCATGAGTTTTGTCTTCAGGGCCAGATCAATGTGACCTCCCTGAGAACTTCATTTCATTGAAACCAAACCCAGAAAGCCAAGTGCAAGGCTGAAGAGCAGAGATGCTGCCAGGTACACCCCAAAAGATGTGTCTGTGACCCTCAGGAAGGGCAGGAAGAGCCAGGAGAGAACAATATCCCTACTGGGAAGGGCCAAATAAATTCATTACACATGGTGAACTCCTTGCCTAAGGGTAAGGAAAGAAACGTGGAGGGTGAAATAACAACAACAAAAAAATTGAATTGCTGTTCATGTCATCTTCCTGCATGAAGCAATGGGTAAGGAGCAGCCAAAGTGCTGAGCACTTTTGGGTCTGGTGTTACACAAAGGATGCACTTCATCTCCAGAAACAGCTCTCCTCCCTCATCCCTTCCCAGGGGGTCAGCTATGGTGGGACCTTTACAAAAAAAAAAAGCCCAAAAAAAAAAAAGCCAATTTTCCAACCCCAGAGCCAAAAAGTCTTCAGCCACAACACTGTCATCTGCCCCTTGATTTATCCCTCTGGGGGAGTCCCCAGCAGCTCCAGGTGGAGCAGCAGAGAGCTGGGAAGTCATTCTGCACTCTGGAATCCTGAGCACCCAAAGGCAGACATCAGGGGTCCCCCCCACCCTCCTTGGGCATCTCAGGGACAGAGAAGATCTCTGGGAACAATTTCCAAATGCCCCTGATGGTCATTGCTGAGCCCCTATGACTTCATCTCAGTGACTGTTCTGCTTCTGGAGAGTCAAGAATAACATTTATTTTCCATATCTTGTGGTTTTTGGAGGGTGTGAGGGAATTCTCTTCCTGTGAGTTATTTAGGTATCAGTAAACCCAACCCAGGAGTGGTGAAGCCATTGAGCAATAAAGCCCATGGTGGAGATGTTGCAGGAAAAGATTTGACAGAAGGACATCATCAGGAGGTCAAAAAACCATCAAGAAGAATTCCAGATACTTCTTATGGTCGTGAGAGTCTACTCAAAGAAGTTACCTCAAGTCAGAAGTTTGAATTTACCTTTTCTACATGAATATAAAAAGACAGACTTGTGACTTTTCAGGCCACCAGGAATCAAATAACCACCCAAATCCTTCAGGAAAACAACTCCTTGGCCTATCACCAAGAAAAGCTGCTCCTTGGGGTCTCCCCCCACCCTGCTGACTCTTCTGAAAGATGTTTCTCAGCAAGGGACTTTGAGCTGAGGTGGCATTTGGGCACTGGGACTCACAGCTGGTCCCTCCCAGCCTTCTTGAGCAGCTAAAAACCAATCCTACCAGTTAGGCAGTTCCAATCAGAACAGTACAAACCATTGTGGGGAGCCAAAAAATAAAATAAATAAAGGTGGGTTTGGTCTCAGGTTCCATTCATCTCATCCTCATGTTTGGGGCTCCAGTTGCCCAGATCTTCACCACTGACCCTTGGGAATTCTCAGGGTTAGAAGAAGGAGGGTGTAAGGTGTACCCCAAAGCCTGAATGCTTTCTGAGGGCAAACTTGTACGCATGCTATTTCCTCCATCCCAAACCATATTTTTTTGGGTGTGTGCTCTTCAGCTGAGCTAAAGCCCCCCAAAGCCTCCAGAAAACTCCCATTTGACTCTATGGCTTTTTGAATCCAGCTTGAGAGGAACAAACCTCCTATGTGAACAAGTGCAGGAGGAACAGGAGGAGAAAGGGAGACCTCATTTAAGAATATACAAGGGGAAATTGCAAAAAAATTACCTAAACCTTTAGGAACATATTTATATTTTGATTTCATGTAATATTACTTCCTGGTTTCCAGCACATATTCCCTGGGCGTCCCCTATCAAATATCAGGCAGTATTAAATCACTGATCCCTGATCCCCGTAGCTCTCAGAAAAACATCTGTACTAATTTGTTGGTTTTCCTTAACATGAAGGCCAGATGAACTCCTCCAGGGCTCAGCCAAGTGAGATCGCTGACAGATGCAGAATAAGAAGTGCAAAGCTTTTTTTTTTTTCCCCCTTTATTAAAAATAAAGGTTCCACACTCCAAGCCCTGAGCTCCTCCTTTGCCAGAGGGATGAAATGACACAGGGGCAACCATGAGCCAAAACTCTTGTGGATACAAACCCAGGGTTCTTCCCTGCTCCACCAACAAATGATTTGACAGCACAGCTCAAACTGGCACTGGCCAACAAGGAGAGGGGGCTGGCAACTGGATACAGCTTCCTCCCCCTTTTTCCCCCCAGGGGTCTTTTTTTCCCAGCTCTTTGGTCATCACAAGGCTCCTCAAAACCCAACAGAGCAGAGGGATGAAGCAGCATCACCTGTGGTGGGCAACACCTTCTCCAGGCAAAGAGACCAAGACAAACTCCTGCTAAAAGGTGCCCTGGGAGGATTTCAGAGGTTGCTGCTGTCACCAGGATGCTTTGCAGCTCTGGGGAAATCACACAGGCACTTCTTAACCTCCATGCAGATCCTCATCTCAGCTCCTTCCATTTTCAGCCTCCAAAAGCAGCAGCTCTTGCTGCCTTCCTCTTTTACAGGTGGAGCTGGGATGCTCAACCCTTGGAGCAGTCACTGTACCCCAACAGCAGTTCATTGCATCTCAGCTGAATAATCAGCCTGCCCTTGAAACAGAGGAGTTTTCATACCAACTTCTCTTCATAGGATCTCCTCCCAACTTCAGGAGAGTCCAGGTAACAGCACAAGACCTTGGGTTTCTCCCTCTCTGGTGGGCTTTGGGGTATCAATGCTTCCCTTTTGCAGAAGAGTTTGTACACTCCATCAGGACACCAAGGAGGTGTCAGAAGCTGGCCCTGCACTCACAGGAACATTGATCTGTGTGCTTGCTGGTTGCCAGGGAAAGCCCTACTTGCATGTAGAACCCCAGGGATGTGCTTAAACCCCCAAAACTCACCTCAAAAATTGTCAGCACCCCATATCTCTGCAGGACAAAAGCCCCACAGCCAATGCTGGGGGCTCACAGCAGGCACTTGCCCTTCAGGAAATTCCTCCCAGTGATAACCCAGTCAAAACGCAGAAGGAAAACCCTCAGAAACCTCCCTCAGAAGCCTGAGGATGCAGCCCAGCCCATTGACAGGCTGTATCTGCTTTCAAAACTTTTACAGCCTGTCAATACGTAGAGTCCTATGCAATAAAATGTCATTAAAAACATATTTGCAGTGCCAATGTCTCTTTTTCTTTTTTAATTTGAGGACAGCTTGGTGGGATTTATTCAAGGTTCAAGTTCATAGGATATTCTTCTCTTTTTTTTTTTTTTTTTTTTTTTTTTTTTTTTTTTTTTTTTTTTTTTTTTTTAATAAAACAACCAACAACCCATTTTAAATTACAATGAGAATTTTCAGAGCCTCTTTCAGCCATTTTCAGAAGTGACTTCATTTCCAGAGCTGGCTTACCTCCCAGTATTTGAACAAGCAAGGAAAGAAAAGTTCAGAAAGCAGATAGGTTTCAAGTTTGGCTTCATTGCTTTCAAGTTTAAGAGTCCTAAACCAGCCTTTAAAATTCTGGGCAACTTCTAGGATGGTTCCACTTGTCAGGCTGCCTGCCCTGGACTTCAGCACTGACCTGAGAAGATCCTGCCCAGCATTGCCTTCAGGAGAATTTCTTGGTGCAGAAACCTGGCAGAGATAAGGAACCCAAACCCCAAGCTGGTGGATGGGAAGATTGAAACCTTTTACCAGGGGCCAAGGGCTGAAATCCTCAGTTTGCAGCTGGGATGCACTGGTGGCAGTGGTTCAGGGCTGTATTTTGCCAGCTTCAAGCCCTTCCACGAGTGAAATGGGGAGGAAGGGACATGAAAAAGCAACTCAGAGCCCCCCAGCAAAGGCCAAGTGGAGAAAGAGGGACAAAGGAGACTTTCAGGCAGCCAAGAGTCTCTTTATTCCCTACCTTTAAGATGCAGATAATGTTGTTTTCATAACCAGCACGTTAAGGAGATAAATCCTCTGCCAATGGTAACAGACCTCCCTAATTCCCAGGATCTGCAGCCCAATTCCCAGTCCCATGGTTGGCTGTTGAGGGCAGTTTTCACCCCAGCTGAGGGTTGTTTGCAATGCCTGCTTATCAGGCGGAATATTCCCCAGGAGTAGCAGGGCTTTGATAAAGCTCCTGCAAATGCTCTGAGTAAGCAGGAGGAATTTTCCCCTGCTCAACATTGTTTGGGCTGGGAGCCTCCAGCCCCCTCAGCTTTGCTGGGAGTAACACTTGAGGCTAGAAATGAAGTGTTCAAATAATAAAGTGTGCAAAGAAAGAAAGAGAGGTGCAGGCATGGAGGGTGCAAACAGCTGGAGCTACAGACAGCTGTTCTGCACTGCAGGACATTGAGTGATGGGGTTTCTCCCCAAGATGTCAGCTCTTGCTAGTGTTTGGGGGAAGATAAGTCACTAATGACTGCTGGTGAAGTGATTCCTGGCAGGAAGAAAAACAGAGAGGTCCTTCATAAAGTGTTGCTCTTTATCTGTCAGAATAGCAGCACTGGTTAATTTTCATTTCTTGGGATGGGTTGGGGGGGGGATGAACCCTTTTCCAAGTCCTCTGGACTCCTTGTTAATGGCTAAGATGTGATGGATGGCCTGCCAGAGTCCCAGGGCTGCACCTCCTAATATCACCTCTTCCATTTTTTAGGGCTGGTGTTTGTGGTGAAAGGGCAGGGACCGACAGCAAGCTGGTGAGAGCCCCAGGAGGGGTGAGGAAAGCTGCTCAGCCCTGCCCCAGAGGGACCCAGCTCAGACTGACACCACCACCCTGCCACCCACCCCAGAAGGGTTCATTTATCCTAATGGTGACCCTGGGTTCCCACCAAGAACCCCAAGCTGGCTGGCCAGAAAGCAAATAAAACCCCATTCTCAGTGCCTCTTCTCTCCAGGGGGAATCACAAGAAGAAAAAGCAAAAAAAAAAGCCACAGCCTGATGGCAAATCTTACTCCCAACATCCATGACTTCAGAATGGGCCCAACCTCCTTGGGCTTCAGCTTTTACACTGTAAAAGCTTCTACATGGCAAGCACCCCCCCCCACTGAAACTTCTGGAGCCAAAAATCAGTGTATAAGCAAGGGAGAATTTACCAGATCCCTGCAGAAGGAGCAGGAGAGTTTCCTAGGAGGCCATTGGCACAGCCACAGTGAAAGGGAACCTTTTAACTGCAAAGGATTCTGGAGAATCTGGGTGAAATCCCCTCCTGCCTGACATTAGAAAGGTCCCATTTTCCTCCTCAGATGGAAGATGTGGAGCTGGAGAGCCAGGCTGCCCTACCAAGTGGTGAGAACTGAGTAGTGCCTGCAAAGAGCCCCTCAGCTGACAGGTACTATATAACTGCAGACTCTATTATATCATCTCAGCATCCCCTGTGCCAAAAATCTGCCTTTGCAGAGAAGATCCAGACACCAAATATGTTATTAAGTGAAGATGTCTGACAGTAGTTCAGCTACGGAGAGATGTTAAATAGCAATAATAATGAAACAACACTCAGCAGTTGAGGATGCTGTACATCTTCAAAGCACTTCACCAAAACATTAACTGATTACACCCAAAATAAATTGCTCACAGCTGTTAGAGACCCGTGAGGTTATTCTGAAAAAAAAAAAAATGGATGGAACATCATCCATCCCAGATCACAGAGGGGATGCATGTGCCACAGTGTAATCAAGAACTCAAAGGAAATAACTTGCAGGGAGTTCAGCTTTCAGTGCTCTTCTCCTGTTCACCTCAAAGCCCTGGTGATTGTTAGGGAAAGCAGCACAAAGAAAGGAGCTCCCTCCTCTCCACTGCAGGAGAAAGTTGTGACAGAGCCAAAGCCTTATTCAAAGTTCAGTGTCACACTGGTAGAGCTTTGACTGCAACGTAATCTTAGCAGAAATAACTGCATGCCAGAGAGCTGGAGGTATCTGTGGTGTTTACAGCCACAGCCAAAAACCAGAGAGCTGGCTCTCTCCTGGTAAGCACTGCAGGCTCATCCAGCAGCCCCTTGTGCACTCACCTGGCTTCATTCAGGCATGAACCTCACTCCTGCTATTCCAGATTAGGCTGAGGAATTAAAACCATCTCCCCTCCAGCCAGTTCTTAGCCACAACTTATAAAAGCATCACATCCCATCCCATCCCTCTCCTCTGCCCACCTCACCCAGCTGGGAAAAAGCCATTTCAGCTGCAGAGCCAGAAGTTTGCTGCTGTTACTGCCTGGAAGCACTCAGGAGAAGCCTGGGTGCAGTTGCCTCTAAATAAACTCAGGAGAAGGACAAGTTCCCCATAGGATTATTGGCTGACTTTTTAACACTGGAGCAAGTTCCTGGCCTGTTCCCTGCCAGGGCACAGCATTTCCCTTGGCAGATGTCTGGAAAGACACAAGCAAGGAGCTGGCATCTGCAGTCCCCAGGAAGGGATAAAAGGTTTGGTTGTTCAGAGCTGCAGCTGCCACAGCCCTGGGTTTGCCACTGCCCCACTTTGTGGTTTGCCTCAAGGTCCCAGAGATCAGAGCTGAGAAGAAAACAAGCTCTGAGGAGCCCAAGAACAGCCACCAATTTATCACCACTTGACCACAGCATCAAGCTCAGGCTGTCTCTTCCAAAAGGGAGGCAGCACCAACCCTTCCTCTCTCATCATCCCACAGATGGGCTGGATGGTCCACAAAACATCATCCTGAATAAAACCTGCAGAAGCAGCTCAAATCCAAGGAGGAATCCATCAGAAGTTCATTTTGGAGAGCTGGGAGGCCAGCAGAGGAGAGGAGGGCAGTGTCACTGTGGAAGGAGCAGGCAAGAAGCAGGTCAGGATGAGCACATCCCTGTCAGTGCCACCCAGAAGTTTTCCAGGTGCTAAGAAGATGAGAGAGCAGCTAACTTGGTGTCTGTGCAGGATTGCAGCAAGCTGCAAGGAGCTCAGATCAGAAATCGGAGGAGTCAAGGCTTGCTAGGGAGATGTTTGACACAGGCAGAGGGAAGAAAAGCAGCTCACAGCACACAGAAATCTCACAGGAGTTTTGCTTTCAGCCTTGTCCACCCTTTCCACACCATGTCCTGGAAACCATCCTGCCACACATCATCAGCATCTCCAAAGAATCCCAAGGTGACTGTGTTTAAAATAAAGCCTCCAGCACCCACCTGGAAAGCTGACATACCCATGGCAACAGAGACAGCAACCTAGTTAAGGATGAGCTATATAAAAGCAGCAGCCTGGGGGACTTTGCCAAACCCTTTGCACTGGAGGAGAGCCCCACAACACAATTTTTCTGTCCCCTGGTACAAACTACACTGACTCAAAAGCAGTGGTCCAGCAGTTTCTGCAGGCCAGGAGGGTTTGGTTTGTCTTATGCAGAATAGAAAATATCTTCTTAAGATCACAAAGAACATCAAGTTACAATAGAAAATATCTTCCTGACATCACAGAGCACAAGCTTGAAATATTAGCCATAGTATCAGGGCACAATGCTGCACTGGACAGAAGGATGCTGCAAGAAGCACTGCTGCTCAGAAAAAACACCTTCAGATGCAGCTCTGTAGCAGCAAATATAAGGCAGGCTGCCAGCAGGTTGCATTTTTGAGGGCTGAAAGCTTAAAAATATCAGTGGGGGGGATATGAAGGGGGCCACAGAGGGGAAAGAGCCCAAACCTGCTGCAAATCAGCCCTGAAGTGTATTGGTAGAGCTCTGTGTGAGCTGTGCCCAAGGCCAAGAGCTGCAGTGATGGGTCAGACCCAAGCTGGACTTGGGGTGTTTGTGGTCATCCCTGAGCCCAAATGCTGCAGGAGGTTCTGTGGAGCCACAGAGGGAAGGGAGGAAAAACCTGGAAGGACAAAACACACAGCACCTGCTCAGGCTGTGCCTGGATCTGGTCAGCTCTGTCAGGCTCTCACTGAAATAACAATAAAAAAACCCCCCAAAAAACACAACACAAACACAGTTTCTCCCATCCAAGCCTCTCTCTTTCCCCCTCTGAGCTCATTCATGGCTCAAGCTCCAGGACAGCTGCTGGGCTGCCAAGTCCCCCCAGCTCAGAAAAGCAGAGAGCAACACGATCAGGATGATAGCTGGGCCAGCTGTGAGAAATCACTGCAGGACTCAAAACAAGCCCAGAAAAGAAAAGAATTCATCCAGCAGAAAGCCCCTCAAACTCCTTTTCTTCTCCCTCATCCTTGTGGTCTCATTGTTCCACCAGCCTTTAATTGCCAAGTGAGCCTTGGCCAAAATAACAGCTCATTAAGAATATTTATAAAATACAGTGGGTGGGGACTCAGGAGCCCAGGGACCAGGCAGGGGACTTTTTTACACCTTGGTGAGTGTTCTGAATGCAGCTCAGATCAATAGAGGTGGCCTTAATCCTGAGTGGGACCATGCCAGGAACCTCCAGTGTGAAGTTTCCTCTTCTAGGTATCACCAGAGCCAGCCTGAAGTTCAGGGGATTGCAGGAGGGTGAGGTTGGTGCCTGCAGGACTCCTCTAGATTCTGTATTTTTTTTATTTTTTTACACAAAGCTCTGCTTTCAGAATTGCCCAACTCGGCAACCTGCAAACTTAATTCAAAGATAGAATCACCTCTCCACCCAAAAAACCCCTTTCTAACCACAGGGAGTTGCTGCAACAAACCCCAAACTCCTCAGAAAACACCATTTTGTTGAAATTAGAGGACACCAAAAGTAGACAACA
Organism: Calypte anna; assembly: GCF_003957555.1. NCBI lineage: Eukaryota > Metazoa > Chordata > Aves > Apodiformes > Trochilidae > Calypte > Calypte anna. Next base: position 1,809,949 of record NC_044269.1, read on the forward strand.
GTGCCCCTGTATTTATGGGAAGCACTTTGTCTCCCCATGGTGACTTGCACTGGGACATTTGGTAGCCCAAATGTCCCCAACTGGCACTGGAGATGAGGGACACTGAGCAGATGGAGAAGAGCAGGATATCTGAGACCACCACAAGCTCAGCAAGGAAGAAGGGGTCTTGAGATGCAAATAGCCCCAGGACACCCATGGACAGCACCTGGGCTGCAGTCTCAGCTTTTTCTCCCCTGTTTTTTTTTCTCCAAGGATGGAAGGGCAGCTGATCAAAAACTTTCAGGTCACCTCTCACCAAAGGTTGTCCTTGGGCATCAGGTTGGGATGGGGCTTGGGTGCCCTACACACAGGGGGAATGAGGAAAAGCAGCAGTCAGGCAGTTAAGAACAGAATATTTCCTGTGTTATCACCTTACTGCTCCTCCACAGCCTTCAAGGGAGGTCTTCCCAGCCCCTCTCTTCCCAGCAGGAAGGATGGGTTCTTCCAGTTGATTCCAATTTTAAGGCATCACAGGGGGATAATGTTATTGTTCCACTTTTCCCCTCTATTCCCTGCCTGCCAGGGGCTGTCCCAGACCATTCCTGCCCTGCACCTCCCTGCTGCCATAGGACTCAAGCAGCATGGACACAGTAGCACGGAATTTGCCTTGATTTTAGGTGCTTCTGGGGTAGGAAAGAGGCCAGGTTTGCAGGCCAGCCCCTCTGCACCTCTCCTGCCAGCCCCACAGACACGTCCTGACAGCAGGACTCCTAAGCCATGTCTCCACACCTCCTTCATGCTCCAGAGAAACACCAGAGCCCCAGCCTGTCAGCTCCATTTAGCTCTGCTGCAGAGACAGCTGATGAAGCAAAGCCAGAGGTTATGCTCCCTATTAAAAAGCTGGAAATAGGTTTGCAAGAAAAAATAAAAACAAAAAAAAAAATCCCCAACAACAAACCAGAGAGGACACACACACAATTCTAGGCTGTGCCTCTCATCAAGATGCCTCCTGAGCTGTTCCCACCATCATCTCCCATGTGCACAGCACTGGTCCTGGGCAGTGTTTCTCCAGCACTGAGCCTTTCCTGAATCTTCACTCCCCTCTTCAGGGCAGATTAACCCCAGGGAATGGTCACCCAAACCCCCTGCCTGGATTTAAGGGACACTGCTCAGGAGACACTTGGCTCTTCAGGAGGAGCAGTCAGTGCCCATCCATCTCAGCAAACCCAGGGGCTCCCACATCCTCTCAGATGAAGCAGCAGCTGATTAGTTCCTTATTAGAGAGCCTGCTCCAGATGAACTCCTCCCATCCTGTCCGCTGCCTTCCAAAACTCTCAGCTCTCCCTTTGGAGAAGTCTCTCACCTTCCAGCCCAGGGATTTTGTCACTGCTGGGGAGAACAGGAGCCACTACAATCACTCCCCTGAAATTGCTTTTCTTCCCCAAACTCCCAGCAGCAGCAGCCCTGACACCTCCCAGCTCCCTGCACCACTTCTTCCCACACCACCAGCTCATTCCCACTGTTCCCAGGTGCTCAACACCAGTGAGTTTCTGCCTAAACCCTTCTCCTGGGCACCTGGTTTCTTTCTCTGCCATTCCTTTATCCTCTGAGGGCTTTTGCTGGATGCAAAGAAGAGAGGACAGATGGAGGGGCTGCCCCAGAGAGGAATTGCAGGATGAAGGAAAGCAGAAGGAAGTGGGTGCTCCAGGAAGGAGAGCTGGGGCTGTTCCCAGGATCTGGAGCAAGTTAATTGATAAATACCAGACTTGAACCTGAAGCCAAAGTGGGCATTCCCAGCCAAGAAAGCTGAACTGCTCGGGAAGAAGCAGTTGCACAATCTCCATGCAAGGCACTGACTGTGCTCAGAGAGGAAGAGGCAAAGTAGGGCTAAACAACTACAAAAGACCTTGCCCAGCCCAAGACACAGCTCAGCACAGGCCCCCAACTTCCCAGCTACCAAAAAAACACCCCCTCCAAAAGGGACTCAGTGGAAGAAGCAGAAAGATTTCAGCCTCAGGAAAGTCAAAGGCACACTCCATGCTGTGTAGCCAGTTTTCCTCTCTCTCAGTACTCAACAACCTTTGAAACCCCAGGAGAGGGTCAGAAGCCATGAGGGCCTCAAGCATTCTCCTCAAGACAACATTAAAAAAAGTACAGTCAACCAGTTGGTAAAGAGCAAACCTTTTAGTTTGAAGCTTCACAATATTCAGCAACACAACCTTGTGCTTCTCTGAGCATTTGTAGATAGCAATTTATTAAAAGAAACCTCTGGTTGGTTCCCAAAATCCCCAAAATTCACCTAAATCTTACCTTATCACTCAACTCGGGTCCTGCCAGGACTTTCTCCACTCAGGATGGCAACTCAGGATGCTCTGACTGCTCCAGAAATAACCTGGAAACACCAAAAAAAGAAAGGTATAAGGCTTCAGAAAAATCAGGGCATAACATGCTCACATCCTCAAGTCTTTAAACTCCTGGAGTGCTGCTTCTCACCACAGAGGGGATATCAAAGACACCAAGAGAGCTGCTTCTCTCAGCCCTTCCCTAGGAAACTCAGCCTTAACTGAGCCTGATTTATATAAAATCCTTGCTCTCAGGCCTCTGCCAGGACAGGTTAATTGGAGTCACAAGGTTGCCCTCCTCATTTTCTGCAGGTGGGGCAGTTTACTCTGTAAGTCCTCTCCTTCCTTATTTCCTAAAGAGTTGCAGGTGGCTCAGGTTAAAAGCCCAGTGGCTGCCTGGTGCTGGAAGCCTTGGGAAGCTCTGGAAGGGAAAAAAGTCACATAAAAGAGAACAAAGGAGAATAAAAACAGAGCTTGGGAAGCTCTGGACTTTCTCACTTTATCTAAAAAGCTTCCTAAAGCTTTGAGGAAGCCCAGGGAATTCAGGTGCAGGAGATCCCTGCATCCCAGCCATGCAGATGGAGGCAAACACCTCAACCACCTCCACCCCATCAACCTTCTCACCTTGGAGCTGCCAACACAGCCCCCAAACCACCCCCCCAAGCCCCAGGAGAGTGGGAGGAACCAAGCCTGGGTGTTCCTGCACACACACACACACACGTGTGCACACCCAACACACGTGCACACTCTTGTGTGCAAATTATCTCTCTTCCTTTCCTATTTGCTTTGGCTGCACAGCCTGCTCTCCATGGGCTCAGCCAGGAGATATCCAGGCTGAGATAAACACCAGGCAGCTGCTGGGAAGCAGAGATATTTTGGTGATTAACAGCTGTGTGGGGCTATAGAGCAGAGAGACCCCCCCTGGGCCCTGCCAACCCCCCCAGAACAAGCTGTCTCATTGCAGAGTTCTGCTTTCAGGAGCAGAGGAGTTTCTCTGCGAAATGCACAGGTGGGAAAGCTGGGGAGGAGAAGCCCTTGCCCAAAATCCCATCCTTTCCTTGGTGTCTCTTGTGCAGCACTTGGAGCCACAACTCCATAAAAAAAAGAGAGATTGCTTCTTGCAGGGTTTCTTGAATCCATGAAGGGATAGCAAAAAGAAAAAAAAAAGCTGGCAGTGCAGTCTGTTCTCATGGTATTTATGGTTTAAGCTAGCCAGGGACTTTGGAAAATGGTCTTGTATGTGTTTCATTTTGGGGCTTTTTGCAAATGGGCTCTGCTCTTCTTGTGTGGGCAGGCAGCAAGTGAGAGGCTTGTCCTGGAAGAAGTTTGGGAAAAGGGGAGAGAGCTGGGGGTTGGAATAAAGATGGGGTCAATACACAGGAAAGAGAAGAAATCACAGAATCATTGTAGACTCATGGAATGGGCTGGAAGTGACCTTAAAAATCATCTATTTCCACTGCTAGAGCAGGGACACTTTCCAGCCCAGGGTGCTCCAAGCCCCATCCAACCTGGAATATCTCCAGGGATGGGGCAGCCACAGCTTCTCTGGGCAACCTGAGGCTCAGCACCCACACAGCAAAGAATTTCTTCCTAAAACTTCTCTCTTCCAGTTTAAAACCATCTTATTAAAAGCAAAAAAAAAAAAAAACAAAAAACAACCCTTACTGCCCCTTCATACAAAGAAGGAATGGGATGCAGGATGACTGTAGCTGATCATTTCCAAAGAGCACAAGGAAATTCCCAGTCTTTTCCCAGTCAGAAAGGAGAATTGACTGGAAATCCACCCTGAGCAGCAGCAGTCTCAGATGCCTCACACACAAGTGCAGAGCCAAAGACATTTTGAGGGAGGAAAGGGGTGAAAAGTGGGAAGTTGCTCCCAATGCGACTGTAAAAGCAAAGCCCAGGGATTAGTTAATAATGTGTGGTCTGAGAAAACAAACACATCTCCCCATAAAGACCCTAGTTCAAATAAACTGGGGCTGTTGTCATTAAAACCCACCATCTGCATCTCTGTTTTCCACTGGGTCTGGTGTGAAATTTAAAGGGGCCACTGCGTGTAGAAATAGCTCCCCAACAGCATCCTTTGGGGCACTTGAAAATCCAGATGTGGCTGAAAGACACCATGGCTTGGACTCATCCCTGCCCAGCACGTGTGTTGAAAGGGAGCATAGAGAGCTGCAGGTCCTAAAGGCTTTAAGGAGGAAGCCTAAGTTGAAGGTAAGAGCTTCTGGTCTTCCAAATGATGAAGGCTGCAGAGCAAAACCAGGAAAAAAAAAATCTGGGAAGGTGACTGGTTGTGGGCAAGGTGTTCACGTGGCCCATGAAGCTCTCCTTTTCCCCTGACATCAGTTATTAACAGAAATAGGTAAAATCTGGGGTGGGGGCAAAAATCACATTTAGGGGAAAAAATCACATAAAAGAGAACAAAGGAGAATAAAACCAGAGCTCACATACTCCCAGCTCCCTCCTTGCAGTGCAATAGGTGAAGCCCTGGACCTGAGAAATCAGGTTTGGTATTAAAGCTCCCAAAATTTGGAGGAGGAGTGGAGACCTCCCTGGCTCTGCTCAGGTTGCCCTTTCATGGCTGATTGGAGCTCATCAAGGCCCAAAGTCTAATAATGAACCAAGCAAGGCCAAGAGCTCCCTCTGACAGCTTAACTGATGGTTGTAATTAAGGCCCAGCCCACACAGCTTTTCATTAGTGCACTGCACAGCCCAGGACTTATTAGGACTTGTGGAGAGATTGAGCTTCACATCCAGGAAAAAGGCATCAAGGCCCCCAGGCTTCAGGGAAAAGGTTTGGTGCAAATAGGGAGCTGCCTGTGGCCAGCAGTGTGGGGTTTTCAGGGCAGAGCACAAGTTTTATTCCTGTGGAGTTTGCATTCTGGGTACCTCCAAGCAGATTTTTGTTTCCTTGCATGGGGGATATTCATAATTCTTTCAATTTCTGCAGCACCTCAACTATTCCCCAGACTGCAGGCAGACTCTGAGGTTCTGCTGCTTTCTCTGCAGAGAATTTACACCTCCCTAGATGAGCCTGACCACCTCTTTCTTTAGTCCACAGGTCACTGGTGTTGGCTCTGATTCCCTTACCAGCTTCTCTGAGTCCTGGCTAAGGTGCAGCAGTGGTGATGCCAGGTAGCTGGGGTGTCTATTTCACTTCCTCTGTTTGGCTCCCTGAAAAATTACAAGAAAATATAAATATTTTTTTACATAGCAAAACACCAACCATACTAAGAAACATGGATTTTTTAGATTGTAGGTAGAACAGAGTCCTCTGGGATCCCTACTTGCTTCCTTTCTTCTCTGTTTCCAAGCAGAACCTGCTTCTCTCTCCCACACTGCAAACAAAATTTGGGGGTTTTTTTGTCAATTTGATTCTGCAGCTTTGAGTTTTCTTACTCCTGGGTGATGTCTGCTCTTCTCATAGCTGCTTTATAGAAGAGCTTGTGATTGTAAATGGCAAAGTGAAGGAAAAGGAAGTAAACTGGTTATTGTGCCAGAATCATTCCTGGCACTCCTCCCATTTCTATTTTCTCTTCCATTCTAAAGCTGGAATAAATCAAAGTGAGCAGCACGCTGGTAAACTGATGAAAGGGGAGCAGAACCAGCACTCTGTTCCCTTGCCTGGGTATTAAAAGGTTTAGTCCCAGAGAGGCAACCCTGAGCCTGAATTACAAGTGGTGGGGCAGGAGAATGGGCTCAGGAGTGTTTATTAGCAGTCATAACCTTAATCAAATAACACTCAAGGATATGTAAAGAAATCTGTTCCACTGCAGCCTCCCAAGCCAAATAAAGGAGTAAATGGGACTTCTATCAAAAATCCCTTTTAAAACTCATGCACGTTGGGTTCTAAACAAAAATCTCCCAATTTCTTGGGGAACAGCCAGAGCTCCAGAGGAGCTCCTAGATGAAAGCAGTGGCCCATCATGCCAACCATTCACCCTCCTGCTCTAACCAGCTCCAAGGCACTGGAGAAAAGTGATGCCCCAGCCTGAACCTGACTGCCTGGGCATCTGTGTCCCTGGGTGGAAGGAAGAGGATGCTCTCCTTGAAGGATTTTTGGCCCTACAGGCAACTCCCAGCTCAGAGAACTCCATCAGCTCATTTCACTTTGCACAGCAGGAGCCTCATTCACTCCCTGTCCCCCAGCTCTGTGCAATTGCATGGGGAGAAGAAAAAAAAAAAAAAAGGAAAAAGAAAAGAAAAAAAGAAAAGAAACAGACTCTGTGTAATAGAGGTGCATGTAAATAATCACTGGCCTAATCCCTTCTGACAATGAAAGATATCCAACCAGAAAACGCTCATGTCTGTAACTCAACCTGAAATTTAAGCACAAGGAAGTTGTGTCAAAAGGAGACTTGGGTTCCCATAAAAGCCTCTCTACTTCCAGAGCCTGGGCCCCCATGCCAAAAAACCAGAGCAAACTTCCAGACATAACATCTGAGAAGTGCAGGACTCACAAAGGGACTTGCAAACCTCTGCTGGAGACAAAAAACCACCAGGAAAAGAGGCAGAGCCTTCAGGTTCAGATGAAGTTCCTGCCATGGGAGACAGGCACACTTCCCAGCAGAGAAACCCCATCCCACCAGGGCTGGGGAAAACCCTCTCGGAGGAGTCATTTAAAACCAGACTGGCCAAAGGTCTGGAGAAAATTCCTGGCTGAAGCCTCTTCCCCTCTGAGGTTCACTCTGAAGGTGGTCAGGACCTGAGGTGGGCACCTGGCAAAGGTGGCTCCAAGGCCAACTTTGCAGCAATGTCCCTTGGTCCACAAGAAAGAGGAATCCTAAACTTCAAAAGAAAAGCTGTCACTGCACAAACAGGGATTTCCAGGCATAGGATGATGGTCTGGCTAGGGATAGGTGAACACCACAACAATCAGACCTGCTGGAGAGCAGGTAACTTGCTCAGCTTACCTTCCCCCCATGATGTCCCATCCCATGCCTTGACCTTAAGGCAAAGAGAACCACTGGAGCTCCAGTTTGTGCTCCCATTGCCTCCTTACCCCTAGCAGATCCTTGCAAGCTGCACCCTCTACCTGCACAGAAAACACCAGCACTCTATGGAAGAGAAATATTGGGAGGAAAGTGTTGGGAAAACCCAGGAGGAGGCTGCAGAGAGCAAAGCTGCTCAGTGCCTGGGCTTCCCTGCTTCCCTCTTGCCTGGTGCTGGCTGCATTTTGTCTTTCTTTACCCAGAGCCTGCAGGCAGAAGGCTCCACTGGTATTAAATTCCCACTGCCTGCGACAGGATCCTTGCCCTGATCCACTGGGGAGTTTCTCTTTGCTGGTTGGGAATGTTCTGAGGAGCTGGTTTCTCATCGGAAAATACCCATCCGCTGAAATCAAAGCCCTTGGTGGGAACGTGCCAGCTTCAGGGAATCATTCATGGGAAAATGTTGCTTCCAGCCCAGGCTGGAGCTTTCCAGGCTGAGAGGAGTGAGCTCCACATCCAGCACCTCCATCACCTGGCAGAGCCAGTGTCCACCCAGGATGGGGACACCAACACCTTTCTCTGTAGCTTCATCTCCCTCACCCCTCTCACCCTGGATGTGAAGTCACATTCTCCATGACTTGTCCACCAGCTTTTCCTGGAAAAAACAAAAAAAAACCCCAAAAAACCCCAAACAGGCAGAGCCTTGGGTTCACCCTGAAGCACTTGGGTTTAAATTTGGAAGAAGTTCCCAGGAGCTGAGCCCTGTCCTGCACAGAGCCTCAGTTTGCATGTGGTGCGATGCCATGGTGGGGTTCACCAGTGTCCCCCTGTCCACACTGGTTGTCACTGGTCCCTCTGGGATGGCTGAGCCAACACCACCATCTTCTGGTGGAAAAATGGAAGGGAGAATCCCGAAGCTCCCTCTGGTGGCTCCTGCAGCTCAGCAGCTGACACCAACCAGGATGCTGGAGCTGGGAGGGCAAACCAGACCTTGCAGCTTGCCTGCTTCCCAAAACAAAAAGTTTGGGAGAAACCACTCCTGGCCACCGCAGGACGCGACATCTTTGTGCTCTGTCTGTCCCCAACCACAGCTGGGTCCATGGGAGGGCCTGCAGCAGGCAATGCTTTATCCTCTGGGCAGGGAAATGTGGATTTGATGGTTCAGACTTAGTGCTGGCAGAACCTGGCACTTGATTTCAGGAGCCACCAGGTCTCACTAACTTGGCTCCCCAAAATAAAACCAATCTGAAGGGCTGTGCTCCTCAAAAAGCTGTTCAAAACCAAGGAAGGCATCTCCATCTGTGCCCTGCTGTGCAGTGATGGGGCTGAACTGAAGCTGCCAACTCCTTTGGCACTGGGTTTAGGAGGCTGCATGCTGCAAAAATGCTGCTTGCAACACACAGACCATGGCTGCGAGGCTCCCAGCACCTGTGCCTGCAAAGCTGCCATGATTTGGTGCAGAGCTGGGGGGGATTTGCTCATCTAGAGGCTCTTTCCCAAGTGATTTCTCCCCGTTTCAACCTCTTCAGGATGAAATTGGGTCCTTCTGATGTTCCACAACCCCCCCCCCCCAAGAATGATCCAGAGGGCTGAGTGATTGCAAAACCTCTTAGTGCCGTCTTATCTGCCAGTGCTTGTGCTGCACTCCAGGCTAAACACAGCTGCTGCCAAGCAGAAAAGATGAACTTTTTCTTAAGGACAATACGAGCTGCAGACCAAGTGTAAGGAGCTTTTTCAAGGGTATTAAAAGCTTCAGATGTGGCTTGAGCTTCATCTTTACCACCTGAGAAAAGAAACGACAGGAGCTCTCCTGCTAATCTCACACCCGGATGCTCCAGGATCCCTGCTCTCTCCTAACAGGACAGGATAATTTTTCCTCTCAGTAAGCCTCAATAAAGAAGTGCAGTTTTTGCCCTGTTCCCCTCCCCTCCACACAACCTCACTTTTTTCCCTGTCTCCCTCTCCGTGCATGCTGAACTTTCCAGGGAATATCACGCCTGTCGCCGTGCCAGCCTTGTTGTTCACCATCCATGAGATAATGTCTCTTAAAAATCTGGATCCCTGACACCAGGGCGTTCAACCCCCTTTTTTTGCCTGTGGCTGCATTTCAATTTCAGGCCAGAAATGACCAGAAGAAATATGAGAGGTTAGTGACATTCTTGGCTTGGGAATCATCAGCCTGTCGTGGAAAGGAATGTGATCAAAAAGAGACATTGCTGGTGTTTACTTTTAAACCCCTGATGTGCAGGGGGAGTTTAAATCATGCTGCTCAGAAGCAGCTTTTAGGCTGCAGGTAAATGCTGTTGAAGGGGTTGGAACAGGTTATTTTTGTTAGCAAAGCAACTTGGGGCAAGAACAGCCCCAGGATCATGTGTGCACAGTGCCTGTTGCTGTTTTCCTCAAGACAGAAAAGGCAGGGGAGGGCCAGGCTCTGCCTCCTGCTTTGCCACACAAGTGGTGAGAGGAATGTTGCAAAAATGCCATTTCAAGTGAGAGAGGAGATATTTCCAGATGGTACAAAGGGGCAGCACCTGAATGTGGGATAAAGCCCTCAAAAAGTGCAAGGATGTGTTTGTGCTGAAGGGTATTGAAACAGAGAGCCAAGAGCTGGAGTTTATTAGAATTTGCTTGCATGGACAAAAGCAAAAGTTTTAACAGAGCTTGATGGAGTGCAAGGAGCCCAGGGCAGACTTGGTTCAATAAAAACCCATTGACTTTTGAGATAGTGATGGAGTACAGTGCTGGGAAAGCTCTTTACCACTCAGTCATGCTGGGAAAGCTCCGGTTGTTTGGTCTTCATCACTTCAGCCCAAAAGCAGCAAGAAGAGGCAGTCTCCATCCTTGCAGTTATTCAATTGTTCTGACAGCCCCTTTTTCTGCAAGAGCAGCTTCCTCTCCCCAAATCACAGCCTGAGGTGCACAGGAGGTACCATGGGAGAGAAATAAAGTGTGCTGTTTGGGTGCTGGTGGTTGCAGCATGTGTGCTGGAGGAGAGGAGGATAATCCTAGAATATTTGGTGGCCTAATCAGACAAAAATGTTAATGAGATCCCTACCAGCACAGGAGCATACGCCTGTCACACAAATTAATTCCTCCAGTGGCCCTGACTGTACAGGCAGAAGATAGCATCAGAGCATCTGTGGAGAAGGGGAGATGACAGAGTGCTAATGCTTTAAAAGGTCTCAGAGGCTGCAAACACAAGAATATGTACCAGACAGAGCATCCAACAGTGTTTCTGCAATAAACAAGTCATTGGGTGGAGGGCAGTGGGAAAAATGATCAGTCTGGGTGAGCTGTGTTGGAGCAGAACATCCTGCCCAGACACAGAAAGGTCAAGACCCCAACCTGAGCTTCAGCAGCACAAGCTCAGCTCACGTGGCTCTTTCTCACCATCCTCTATTGGGGTAGCTCCTCAGGCACCCAAAAATTGGTTTTCCAAGGGACACAACAGCTCACAGCCCCCCTCATCCCCTCCATGCACATCACCACCCCACAGCAACCAAGTGAAGCTATTAAATATTGAGTACTTCCCATGAAGCTGCCATCTCTAATCCCCATGCTGCCTTCCCCCCTTTTCACACACTGGTGGCTGGGGCCTTTCCCCACTGTGAGGGGCTTTCCCCCCTTCTTTCTGCCATTATTGCTCCCTCCCACTCACAGCTGAGAATTAAAAGACATAATAAAGGATGCTTGCACTGGAGGGGGAGAAAAAAAAAAAAAGCAGGTCCCTTGTTCAAGCCTGGGATTCATCTGCCTCTCCCTGTGGAGATAAAGAGGCCCTTTCACCCCAGCAACCAGAAGGTTGAAGCTGGATATGTGCTTAGCAGGGCAGGCAGGGCTGGGAGCTGCCAACCTGGGCTCTGACATTTCTCCCTCAGATGAGAGGGGACGGGGCGAAAACCGCATTAAGAGTTGCTGGGGAGACTGCCCCTTCATCAGCCTGCAGGCTTGGGGACTGAGCTGCTGTAGCTATGAAACCAGGGGCCAAAGAGTGGCTTCGGCCCCTTTTTTTTCCAGATTAAGGTTAATAAGAGCCTCCTGTGCCCACCAGAGAGCAGACTGAGCAGGGCTGGGAGCCCAGCGCCAAGAATATCCCCACCGGGGCGCACGCCGTGCCCCCCCTTTTGTTCTCCTGCTCCTGCCTGGTGATTTTCATTACAAATATCCTCTTATCGTGAGCACGTGGTGGGAGAGAAACAGAGGGGAACTGGGCCCACACAAAGAGAAAGAAAAGGCTGCTTGCTGGAAAAGCAGTAATTACAGAGCTGGGGCTCTCCTTGTAGAGGATTCATAGGGATTCGACATGGCAGAGGTTCACACGTCCAGTCTCTCTGGGGCCAAGCTGCTGTTTCCATTTCATTACCAGCAAGCTGGGCTGCCAGGGGAACTTGTGCCCCCAGACAAGTTCCCCAAAGGGGACAGTTGCCATTTCTTTCATTATTTGCTTTGAAAGCAGTTTTGCTGCTTCCCCCAGAAGCCTCCACGTTTCTCCTGGGTGTGTGATGGGAGAGCATGAACACCCAGGGCTGCTGCCCACAGGTAAGGGAAAGCTCCTTGGATGTGCTCACCCCCTATTTTAGGAAAATCTGGGAGTGCTGAACCAACCCTTCAAACACCTTTTAACACCAGGAGTGACTTGTGAAGGATGAGATTATAAAAATAAGCAAATTCTCTGTTTGTCCTTTGACAAGGAAGGTAAAAACGTTCACATGGAAAGAGATGGAGGCCCAAAATTGGGCTTTTTGTACTCATTCCCCAGTACTGTGGGATTTTGGAGGTTTTGTGAGCATTTGGAGGTCTGCAGAGCTCTGGCTCAGGTTATCAACCCTGTTTTACAGATGGCTGAAATCAAGGCTCAGAACGACAGAGCCAAGTTCATGCTGAAGGCCCAAAAGAAGAGGAAACCAAACTGCCTTCCCCCTGTTCCAGGGGTGTTTTAGCAACAAACACCCCTTTTAATCACTACTAGTCCTTGTATATTGCTCACACACCTGAAAAGCAGCCAGTTTGGGGTAATTCTGCACCATTTCCCTGGGGAACATATCCTGGGGCCAGTTCTTCACCTTCCTTGGTGCTTCCCCAAGAAGTCTGGGACATTGTGCAGTGGCAGGACTGGTGTGGAGCCAGAAAACTCTGTAGGAAGATGTTTCTGCTCCTAAAATGTGCACTTTCAGGCAACTGACCCTGATCCTTTGGGGTCTGACATCTACAAGACAAGGACCAGCACACTGATCCACTCTGCAATCTCAGAGGTAAAGTACAAATGACAAATTGATGGCAAAACCCAAGAAATCCTCTGTCATGGACAGATCCTGGAATACTAAAGTCATTCCTGAAAGCTCACCAAGTCAGCATCTACCTGCACACTTCTAGGTGCCTGGATCCATAATTCTAGGGCCAAAAGCCAAGTGAGGAGTTGAGCTGCAGTTCAGGCTTCAGGCAATCCCAATCTCTTACCAGAAACGAGTCCCAGGTTTATGGTTTGGCTCCTTGTAGGGACAGAACCACCTGGAAAAAGACCCAAACCCTGCATTTGGTTTCCAAGCAAACTGAAGCTCACTGTGCTTGGGTCTCTTCATTCCCATCCTTTCTTTCTCTCCCTTCTTTATTTCTAAGGGTCTTAATTTCCTGCCCCCTGGTCCCTGCTGAGCCCAGGCTCTGCCTCCATGGGATTGCTCACTGCAGCCCTTCCCTCTCCAGGGAAAGGTCAGGAAGGGAGGTTTAGTGTGCTGAGAAGAAAAGGCAGCAGCAGACAGACAAGGAGCACTCATAAAAATCTGACTGGGAGCCTCTCTGAGAAAATGTCAGGTTGGGGAGGCTGTAATAGCTTTAATCTGGGGTACAAGGGGATTAAAAGCCTCATTCTCAGAGGACAAAAAAAAGCAAGGAGCAGAGCGGAAGGAGCAGAACAAGGGGAGAATGAAGCTGGAAGGGGAGGAAGGGAGAAAGTTAAAGAGCTGAGCTCTAAAGAGCATTGGGATTTAAAGAGCTCCATCTTCTAGAGTAATAAATGTGAAGTGGCCTGCCTGGAAAAGGGGCTTGAAGACAATGGCTTTGCTTTTGCTTTTTCACACTAAGCACACACACTTCAGCCTTCTTCAAACCGAGGCAATTTATGTTTGGTTTTGTTGATTTTCAGGCAAAGGAGTGGGAGGGGGAAGCAGAAGGTTAATGAGGCTCTGCCAGATGTGACACTTGAGGAGCAGTGGGCATTATATTTTTTTAAAGAGTGGTTTCTGGTATTTGATCCTCTCCCCTGCTGTCCCTCCCCCTCCAGCACGTCCCTCCAAGTCCCCCCTCTTGTCCTTGAGAGCTGTGGAATACCAAGGGGGCCTTGGGAACAGGAAGGAAGGATGGGAAATTGTGTGATGCCCTCCTCAAGTACTGTTTAAGCAACCTTTTCAGCTGCTCAGCGAGATGAGGAGTGGGGGATTGAAAGTCTAAAGGAAAGAAAGTGACTTTAAACATTTTTCAAAAGGCAAAAAACCCCAACACCTAACCCAATGCAGCAGCTGCAGGTGATGTAAAGGCCAAGGAGTCACTAAATATGGACCAGAAAGCTGGGAAACCAGGGAGTCAAAGCCAAGCTTGTAGCATCGCTCATGTGCTGCAGCAAACAGGGTTTTTTAGGACTGAGTGCTAACCCCAAATCAGGGCAGGACTGATCCATTGGATCAGCAGGGAGGCTCAGGCATTTTTACTGAGGACACTGGCAATATTCTTCTGGAAGACAAGAGGACTCTTCCCCCACCTGGAAGGACATACTTTAAGTCTTCATAAATCTGTGAAGAAACAGCAAGCCAGGAAAGTAAAGCAGCACCCAGGAAAATCCAGAGTTGTCTCTCATCAACTCACTCACCAGCCTAAAGCACCCAAAAAGTGAGTTTCTAGCAGTTCACTGGGTTAAATGGGACCAAAACACTTGCACCTTCCACAAGACAGGAGAGATGGCCCTGGACACCACCAGGCACAGACAAACTTAAGGCAGGTTCTGTTTTCAGCAGCTCAGCCAAGTGCTGGGGACCAACAAGTGCTCTGTGCACCAGTTGTACTCAGAGAAGGAAAAAAAAAAAAAAAAAACAAACTTTGTAACCTAATAAGCAAATTCCAGACAGGAATTAGAGTACAGCATATCCAGTGGAGACAGGGGGCTGGAGTGGCATTAAGGTAGGAAGAATATAATTACCTGAACTGGCCAGTGGCCAGGATAATGGTATTAATTTCTTTCAAGAAAGCCAGAAGTGCCAAAACCTGGATTTTGCATTTAAATCCAGAAGATGGCAAATCACAGCATCCTGATTCCATTCTTCCAACTTTTGGCTGGAGGGGGGGGGGGGAAGAAAAAAAAAAGCCTCCTGATCAGTTTTCAGGAGGGAAAAACTCAGTCCCAGTTTGACTTGGGAAGCCCAGTGCCACCCCAGTTGTCACTGATGCTCTGCTACAAGGCACACATCACCCAGGAAACCTCAACCCACTGCCCAGAACTGGCCTGCAGGCAGTAAGGGCCCACTCAGTGACAAGGACAGGCAGAGGCAAGCTCTCCTTGTTCGATCTGGTATTAATTATCCCCTGTTCTGCAGAGATAAATGCTTAATCCTCTGGCTGTTGACACTGGAAAGGGACCAACCTACTCAGGGGTGGATATTAGAGAGGGGAACCAGGCTTCAGCTATGATCCCCCCATCACGTGCTGTGCAAATGCTCACTGGCTTGGGAGGAAATGGATTTCATGGGGTGCAGGGGATCTTACCATAGGAGAGATAATCCAGAATAACACATGACCCAAGCTTTCACTGTATCAGGTTTTTCTTCCTCAATTTCCCCCTCACCCCCCTCTTTGACAGAATATTTCAAATTTCATGTGGAATTTCTCATTTTTCAGACATTCTCTATTATTTCCTCAGGGCTTACCAGCTTTCCTCCTCCAGGTGAACTTCCTAAGCAGCAGTGCTCAAGGGATGAGAGATGAGTCTGCACTACCCCTGCTTCTCTGGGCTGCTGGGCTTCCAGAAGAAAGGCCAAAGGTCTCCAACACTGCTCCTCTGCTTTCACACTCACTGGAAACCCTAAATCAAGAAGTTGGCTTGTCAGGGAGAAAGAAGCAATGCTGGGTGCTGCCAGAGATGGGAAAATTCTTCCCATTTCTGACCAAGCTGCTGAGGACTTTGGGCTTTCCCACTCATGTGCCAGGGGGACAAAATACTGGCCCAGACCCATTGCCACCAGCCCAGCTTTTTGGGACCCTCAGGGAGATGCCTGCCCCTCACCTTCCCACTCCTTCCTGGGCTTTCTTGCCTCTCCCCTGCTCTTTCTTCTCCTGTCTTACAGGCAACAGAGAATTTTAAAGCCAAACGCAGAAACGAGTTTGAAAGAGAATATTATTGTACAGAGAATCAGAACAGAAGTCACAAGTGCTTGGGAGCACTGAGCTGCTCCCCATTTAACACCAAAACAGCTTCTCAGGACAGCACTCTTCCACTGGGTGTACTGGGATGGCTGCACGAGGGTCTGGACACAAGAAATAAGAGAGAACTGTGCACACTTCTTCTCCAAAACACACAAAACACCAAGCTCTGACTCAGGACAACATCTCCTGTTTGGCTGACAGGGGTGCTTTGGAGCTCAGGACCACTGCACTCTCTGCTGTACAGATTGATGAGCAGTCCCTGCTTCCAGGGAGCTTGCAGTCTAAGCAGGGAGTGCTGGGGGAAACTGAGGCAGAGGGGGATGAAGGGTTTTCCCTCATAGCAGCTGCCTCTAGAAAGAGCAAAGTCTCCGGGAGTTACATCCCCTTCTCTCCAAACATCCCACAGGAGTATCCAGGCTCCAAGGAACAGCAGGCTCTGGGAAACACACCTGGAACACCCCCACCTGCATGGTTCCAGCTTGTGAGCTCTCTCCTTTGATCTGCAGACACCACCAGAAGCAGAATCCCTTTGCTCAGCCAAGTCCAGCACTCTTCAGTTCATTATTTCACCAAAACCAGGTCCACAAACCAGTCTGTCCTTTTCTCCACGTCCCTATCTGCCCTGTCACAAACCTGACAGCTTGCAAAAAGAAAAAAAAAAATCACTCCAGCCTTGGATGATCCAGGGAAGCAGCTGTCAGCTCAACATGCCATGATGTAAGAGCCTCCCTGGAAGCCTCTGCACACAGCTGCTGCAATTGCAGGCCTGGGAAACCACAGCCCAGTGACACTGCCACCAACAACACAGCTCAAGTGGTGACCTCAACCCTCTTCCTAAGGTCTAATCCTGCTGGCTGTCCATGACATGCATCTGGGATTTCTCCCAGCCCCAGAGGTGCTCACTCCTCTTCCAGAGCTTGCTGGAACTGGTGTGGGGCAGTTAGTTTACTTGCTGTCCATCACAGGTGGGTCAGTTCCTTTTCTCCTCTGCCTTCCAGGTGACAATCTCTGGGATCCAAATGTGACTCAGCAGGCAAAATGCAAAGTATTCCTCAATTCCAGCTAAGATTCCCTTCCTCTTTAGCCTGGGGAAAGTTGTCTTTTCCAGGACCAGTCTACCCCCTACTTGTATCCTGCTGTTCAGGCAGCAGAAGATGCCAGAACAAGACTGTCAGAGCAGGGACAGGGTGAGGCAGCTTATTTTGTCCCTAGGGTAGGACAAAAGCTTGGATTTCTGCACTGCTTTCAACCTCCCAGTTTCCTGGGCAGTGGGGATGGGTCCTTGATGCTGACTTCAGGGCTGTCATGGCCTCTCCATGCTCCTTTCTCTCTCCATATTCCCCCTGGTGACATGGCTGGAGAGTTGTAGGCACAGGGAACAGCAGCAGGGACAGCACTTGGTCCTCCCTTCACCTCTTCTGGAGAAAGATCTAGCAACAAGATACCACCTGGAACCACACCAAGCCTCTGCCTGCCAGTGCCTGCTGGAGACTGTGGCCACAAAACCAAATCTTTTTGCCTTCAGATGTTAAGAGAACCTCAGAAATGTGGGGCAAGTCAAGAGAGGAAGGTTGTGGATCCTCCTCAGACTGTCCTGCTCAGGCACCATCATTCCAGGCTCTCCATCAGGTCATCTTCAGCTCCTGGGTTTAATCCATCACTCAGCCAAATCAGAGAAACCTGGAAGCAGGCTTATTTAGCACTGGGTGGAAAAAATTCTTTACAAGAAGCTCCCAGAGGTGTTCAGTAAACACTGAAAATCAAATCATGCCATGCCTGTGGCTGCTGCTTTCCTCCACCTGGTTTCCTCCACCATTAGCCCTGGTTAATGTTCTGGAACTCCTGCTTTGTCCAGGTTACTGGAGGCAGACTGCACAACAGCTGAGGGCTCAAGCTGCTGGCTGGAGCCCTTGAGGACCAGGAACTCCAGCAAAACATCCAGGAGGCAGAAAACCAGGTGCCTGAAATGGAGAGAAGACAAAAGGTTAGGCTGGTCAGGACACTTTGGAGCTGGGAGATACACAAAAGGCAAAGCTCAGACAAGGAAGAAGAATTCTGACTGCCAGCAGGGGGAAAACAAAAGCTCTCATCCCCTAAAATAAATGCTTTCAGGGTTGGTCCAGGTTTTTTGCCACCCCTCCAAACTTCTGGCTGTTTGGAGCTGCTAAGCAGCACAGAAAACACAAATGCAGCTCCTGGAATGAGGTGGCACATGCATTTCTCTGCAGTTAATCACAAATATGTTGCTTTCCAAATGCACAGCCCTGGGTAAACACTATCTACACATCTGTGCAGCTCCCTAAACTCTTTGAAAACCAACAAACTAAACCAGGATTGGGTTTTATTTCCTTTGACAGTCCCCTGACACCCACAAGCTAAGCTCAACAACATCTTTAACAAGACTGGCTCAGTCATCTCCAGCCAGACTGAGGTCCCAGCCATGCACCTTCATAAGAAGGGAGTCAGATGGCCAGATAATCAGCCAGATTTCTTCTGAGCCCAGAAGCCAGCAGCACAAATCTCATGGCAAAGCCCTGAGTGTAGCTTGCAGGCCCCATCACACAGGTTATCAGGGTAAAGAGACTGAAATCCACCTACTTGTTGATCACAGGCTGACCCAGGGACTCCAGTACCAGATTCCAGCTCATCCGACATTTGCTGGTCCCAAGGATTTCTTGGATCACATCTGTCAGAGACAAAGCTTTAGGATCTGCACACCTCCAGAGTTGTTAAAAAGAGGGTCAGTCTTCTGCTGGTGGGTCCTGAATCAAAATCTGTGATGGTGCTGGGAGCCTGAGGCATCTCATGCCCATTACCACAAAAGAAAACAGCCAGGGACAGGACTGAATGCCAGGAAAGCATTCCAGCCTGGAAAGGCACATACTGGTGGCATTTTTTTCATCCCCAAAGGATAGGAAGGGCCCCTTACTCTGCAGAGGGGAGTTAGGAGTTCAGACTGCACCCCCAGGGATCAGGCAGCAGCTGCTTTAATGTCAGAGGTCCCTGTGTCAAACTTCAAGAGAGGGCAACCCAGTGCAGCTGGGCTTGTGATTTCAGTCCAGTGGAAAAGCCACTCTTGTTTAGAGCAAGAAGCCAAAGGTTTTGCTTTACTGACCCTTCAGAGGGATGGAATCCTCTGGCAGCAGGTGGGAGCACAGCCTGGCCCTGCTGCTCCTGAGCCCCATCTCCTCTGAGGTGGCCCAGCACTAACTCCAAGTGGCCCAGTCTGCATCTGGGAATCACCAGGATTCTCTCTGAGCTGTGCTGCTTCCCAAATGCTTATGCAAATTATCTAGAACTGGGAAATTGAGGGGTCTTGGGGTTTTTTGGGTTTCTTTTGCTTGCAGGAAACCCTTCAAACCTCAAAGGTCACAGCTGCTTCCCAGTGCCTTGGCACAAGGAGGCTCCAGCTCAGTGTTTAACCCCATTTCCAGAGATGCCAAGGCACTGGTGGGCTCCCCAGCTCCCCTCCCAGCTGAGACATTCCTGGGACACACTTACTAGGCAGGATGCCCATCAGGCTCTGCAAAGCCTGTTCTGCTGCTGCTTTCTTCTGCTCCTCTGTCCTGGCTGGTTTAGGCACTGCTGGTAAAACTCCTCCAGGCCAGATGGATTCCTGCAGCAACTGGAGGTACTGGACCCAACGTTGGGTGCAGGTCAGGTTAACCACCTGGACTTCCAGCCATCTGTGGGCACAGAGGGAGAAAAAGGTCAGGAAAAGTCAGGCTTGGTACCAACTCAGGAGTTTTCTGCCATTCAGAGGCCTTGGAGGGAGAGATGAGGTCGATGGGTAACTTTATGCAGTTTCCAAGTCCATCCTTTACACATTTTTAATCATTCATCAGCTCCTTTCCCCCTGCACCAGAAATAGGTATATGGTCCCTATCTCATAGACATGCAAAGTCACAGGGGAAAAGCCAAAGCCACAAAAAGCTCATTCTCCTGCCCACAGGAAACCACCAAAGGAGTAACTGGTCCCTGAAAGGACCCAGCTAAGGGATCTGACTGCCCTTAACCCCCTAAGTGAAGCTGACAGAGAGCTGAAGGAACCATCAAAACTGCTGTCTGAGCTCTAAAACAACCCCTGTGTCTGACCAGGAGGACAGGAACATGTTCTGGTGACCCATCCTCCCCTCATCAGTTCTTCTCCTACCAAAAGAGTCCAGGGGCTCTTGCCAGGAGACCAAAACACACACTGTCAGGATGGCAAGCCACAAATATCCTCCTGCTTTGCCCTCCTCTCCCCTCCCTGCTGCCAAACTCTGCTCTCCCCACCCGGGGCAAGCAATGAAATCACCTCTGCTCCCATCCAAAAAGAAGGGAGGTGCCTGCCAACAAAATTCTTGGTTAGCTCTCCTGCTGGGCCAAGACTGTGCCCCTTGAAATGGTAACAACCTGCAAATCCTGAGGCTGGAGGATACTGATCCCCAGAGGGCTGGGAAGCTTTTGTGGCTTGCACCAGGAGATGTGTCCACACCACCCAAGTGCTGGCCAGGAAAAAGGCTCCAAATCAATCACACATCCCTCCTCACCCTGACAAAAATCACCCCCCTGGGTACTAGCAAAAAACCACAGCTGTCAGTCAAAACCAACCACTGCCTAAAAACTTTCCCCTGAGAAGAGAGAGAGGTCAGGGGACAAACCCCTGGGTGCCACTGAGGTCAACGGGAGGGTCCCCATCAATTTCCCAAGGTGACAGCCTGCTGCCACCAGCCTCAGCAGCAGGAAGGCTCCAGAGAAGAGAAGGCTGGGGCTGGGAGAAGGTTGTGATTTTGCCAGTACTTCAAGAGTCCCAGAGGAGAGGAATTAGCCAGCAGGGCCAGGAGACCCATTCCTTTTGGCAGCTGCTGTTCGTGCTTGCAATTCTGTCACCACTACGCCCCGGCAGCTCACAGTACATCCAAGAGCATGGGCCCTGCCAAGGCAAACTTTATTTAACCTGCACTCTGCCAGACTGTCTGCATTCTTCTCAGGCGAGGCATCTGGGCCAAGGTGGTGTCTTTCCCCACACCACCAGGACAAGAGGAGTGGAGGAGAGTCAGGAAAAGCAACACCTGCAAGAGGACGGCTGCTCCTCCACCACCGAACAAGGAGGTTTTTAAGGATGCACACCTAGGAAAGAGCAGCTGCAAAAGCAAAGAGCAGCATTAAACCAAGTGAAAATAAGCCTTGCTGCAGCATTCAGGGTGGTTATGGCTCAAGGAAAGTATGGACAAGATTCCTGGTGATCCCACTGACTGGAAGTGGGGAGACATAGCCCTTCCGTTCAGCCTCCCCAGCACCCTCCAGCACTGATGTTGCTGCAAAATAATGCCAGAAATCAAAATTGTGGCTTCTGCCTCTCACAGAGGACAAAATGTCACAGGCATGGTCTTGCCTGAGAAAAGGCCTTGTTTGAAATACAAGTGCTCAAAAGGGTTTTTATTTCCAACCATCTTGAACACTCTGGATCATGTTAAGCCCTCTGGCCATCCCTGACCAAAGTGTTAAACTGAGGCTCCTCTAGGGGGGAGAGCTTTCATTAACATGGCTTTTCATTAACATGGCTTTTCATTAACATGGCTTTTCATTAACATCTTTTCTGCTGCTCTCCTCATTGAGGAAACATTTGCCAGGCAACAGAAGTGGAAAGACTTGGGGACAAAGCTGCAAACAGCACAACCCAGCAGCTCAGGAGCTCAGATTGAACACCGACTAAAAACTGAGCTCAGCAAGGCACTTGCCATCCCTAAAAAAGCTGCAGAAAAGCAAAGAACAAGCTTGCTTTTTCTTAGGAGTATTCCTAAAAAATAAAATTAAAAAAAATAATTTCAAAATAAGGAACAGTGGGCAGAGTGAAAAGGGAACTTGGAGAAGACAGGACACATTTCCAGACAGCTCATGAACAGACTGAGAACTGATGAGTGCTGGAAGGTCCCAGACAAACAACCTGCCATTCCTACCTTATTTATTTCCATCAAGCCACCAGAACCAGGCCACAAGGCCTAGAAGAACCCCCTATAAAACCTGATCACAAGTGCCTGCACTGGGACTCTGCACGTGCTTACAGGGCTCACTTCCCCCAGTTACAAACCACCATTGATGGGTATTTTGCTTTTTTCCCCTCAGTCTGGCAGATGACTGCCTTTCATTTTGGGAAGCCAAGGGCAGGATTTGAGAAACTGGTCCTGTCCCAGCTGTGCTGATGCCATGCAGGTTCCTGAGGAAAGACCCCATGGCATGGGCAGACAGAAGGTATTTGCTGCTAGGGAAAGGGGGAAGAGAGACCCAAACCCAAAGAGCATGCAAAAAAAACAGAAAAGAAAGAAGAAAGAGGAACCAAAACTGGGTGCAAGTGATGGCAGACTAAAGTTACCATGCCCTGGGTTCCTTTTTGCCAGGCTATCAGTGTGGAGACCCTTTTTGGGGGCTGCCCAAGACACAGGAGCAGCAGTGATGGTGAGGAGCAAAGCAGCTCCTCAGCTCTGAGCTGCAGCAGCAACTCATGGAAGGTCACACCACTTTTTACTGAAAAATCCTCTCTATATAAACCCCAACTTGCTTTCTATGGCAAATTGACCTTTCCATCAGGCAAACTTGCTGCACCACGATCAGGATTAACAGCTCACACCTCTCACACAAGAACTCCAAATATGTGCTGGTCCAAAAGCTGACCTTTGCCAGCAGATCACTGATGATTTTTTTTTTTACTATTAAAGGACTAAACATCTGAGATCCATGTGCCACATCAAAAGCACTCAGATGCCTTCTCCCAGGTAGAAATAAATGCAGCAACCAGCACAAATAGAACTGTCTTTCCTTTTTTTGGATGGCTGATGAGTTACTATTTCCACCCTGCTATTTCATGAAGAAATAGCCTTAATAAGAAAGAAAGAAAAACAAACCCATCACTGAACCATCTCCTTACACATCAGCTGAGACTGGAAATAGACAGAAAGTGACCTCCTGGGCTCAGACTTTCAAATGCTTTGACAACACCCAATGCAAAGAGACAGACTGCAGAGTCCTGGACGTTAGTCTGGAGGTGCATAACTTGCCCATGCTGTCAGGGTCCTCTCTTTGAAATAAATGCTGATGGAGGAATGAAATGGCTGCTAAAAAAGAGCTGATTTAATGCCATGGCTTAAGCTGGAACTCCAAGGTCAGCTGAAGGGGCACTTGAAGACAGGAAAGGCAGAAATGCCCTGGGAATGAGAAACAAGGCCTGGAGGGTACATACCTTGGCCCTCCTCTGGCACCTGGAAGGCAAAAGGGCTGCTGAGATGGAGCAGGCTATGGGAAAGACAGAGAAAGGGTCAGGAAGATGGAAAACACAGTGTATGGACTTGGTTTTCCCTGGCTCCTGCAAGCTGGATGCACTCACGTAAGCAAACTACTCAGGGAGTTGATCTACAGAGAGCTCAGCTCAAGTAAAGGTTGGATTTCCTTAGTCTGGCCAATAAAGATGGATCAGAAATGGACAAAAAGACACAGAACTATCCTACTTCACAAACTCTTTCCCCCTCTGCTTTTCTTGTCCACCAAGGTTAGGGGAAGAACTGCAAAGTTCACTTCAGCTCAGGAGCTGTTGAGTTCAGTATGCTGAAAAATTAAAATCTGAAGCAAGAGCTGTTGTAATTCCCCCAAAACTGGGGATGTGAAGGCAAAATAAACTGGAGGTGACACTAGGGAGAAAAGAAAGCCTCTACCAGCCTGCTTTAGCTTATAAACACAAATGGCTCTTTAAATACATGAGCTGTATGTAACAGTAGCTTGTCCAGCTCAACACCCACTATTTCCTAGCCCAGAACCAGGCCTCCCTTTCCCTGGGGTCAGTTAACACCCTGTAGCTAACCAGAAGCTCAAAAAAGGCCCCTGAGACCAAGGTAGTGAAAAGGATTTGAGGGAAAAAAAAAAAAAAAAAAAGCACCATCTGGAAAAGCAGAAAGCATTCAAGCAACTGACTTGTAAAATCAGCAAAAGCTGGTACTTAAATCACCAGACCAAACCATCACAGCACTTGTCCCCCAAATTCCTCCCCAAATTGTGCCTCAAACCACAAGAATACGCTCAGAAAGAGCAACATTTCAGTGCTTTGATGGTAAAGTTGTTCTGGGCAAAGCTTGTAAAGCTGCAGAACCAGCTGCAGCAGGCAGACAGAAAAATGGAAAACAACAAAGGAAGAGTTTTCACCCATAAGCTCAGCTTTTAGCACCTGCTGCTTCAGATCCTCATCCACCTTCTCTGCACAGCCACCACTGGCAGAGCAAACCCACACCTCTCCAGACCACCAGGAAACCCACTTGCAGAGGAAGGAAATGGGGGGGAGGAAAAATAAAATAAAATAAAATAAAATAAAATAAAATAAAATAAAATAAAATAAAATAAAATAAAATAAAATAAAATATAAAATAAAATAAAATAAAATAAAATAAAATAAAATAAAATAAAAGCCCTCCATGAATCAAAAAGAGCATCCCGAGTCCTTTAAAATTTCTGGCCAAAAACACAGAGGCAAAAAGTAAACTTTCCTTCTCTCCTTACTGGAAATGTTCCTGTATCCTGTACCCCAGGGTGATGAAGTGTTTGACCAGTGAAGCAGTGGCCTTGGGGCCAAGTGCCCTCCCCTCTGTGTTTTGCCAGCTCCAAGCACAGCTCCACCAAAGGGCAGCAAGGAACAAATCAAGGCTGGAAGGAGCTGACATTTGGTAACATTTCCAATGGATGTGCCTTGATTAAAGGCAAGGTTTGAATTCCTGCAGAGAGATGTGGAGCTGGCAGAAAACCCTGCAAGAAGTGGGGATGCAGGATACTGCCTCCTCTCTGCCCCGAAGAGCTCATCCTCTGTTACCTGTGGGCAGGCAAGCTCAGCTTGGTGCTGGGATGGGGGGCACTGCTCCCCCCAGAACACTGGAAAAAATCCCATGGGAACACACAGGGCTCCAATGTCTTCTCCCTCCAGTGAAACAGCCTTACAGCTCTGGGTTATTTTGCTTTTCTCAAGTTGGATCTCCCTCCCATGTCCTGAGGCTCAGAAGAGGGGAAGAAAGCGACAAGGTTTAAAAAAAAAAAATAAAAAATGTCCCATACTGCCCCTTGATTTTTAACAAAGCATCCTAGATTTTGATAACATCTCCATCAAGTATTTATTGAGCCAATTAAGCTCAGCAGTGCCCCAGGGAGAGGACAGGCTGTCTCAGCCAGGTCCTGCTCTGAGCAGATTGCTTCATTAGCCCACTTCAGAATCAAAATACATTAAAGAGACCATTAACCCTTCCCAAGCTAGGGAAAACTCCAACCAACCAGGAGACATGATTTCCTCCCAACCTTTTTCTTCAGCTGTTGGAACTGAAATAGGAAGTCGTCGTGGTTTCTTTTTCATCTAGAAAAAAAAACCAACAACTTTGGCACTAGCTAATTGCTGAAACAGAATCAGAAGGAAAAAAGAGAGATACAGTTAAAATAATGTTGCAATTGTTATCAAAGCACAGAGTGCTTGCTTCACTCTAGCAGCTGTTTCTGGAAGAATGCTGCTTCTAAGAAGAGGAAAAAAATTTTGTTTGGGACAGAGATTCAAAGCTGGATCCAAAATTTCCAGGTGCTTGGAGACAACTGAATCAAGGCCTGTCTCCAACTTGATTTTTTTTTATTTACTTTACATACACACACGAAGACACACACAGTCCCCAGGATCCCTTCTGCTACCCCAGGGTTCTTATAGCTCCAATACCACCACCCCAATGCAGAGATGAGGCAGGAGATGCCATCAGGTTGCTTCTCCTACATCCAAGCTCTGGGGATGGATTTTCGGGCATCATAGAATCATAGAATTGGCTGGATTGGAAGGGACCTCAGAGCTCATCAAGTCCAACCCTGGATCCACTCCCCCCGTGGTTCCCAGCCCATGGCACTCAGTGCCACATCCAGGCTCTTTGGAAATATCTCCAGACACGGAGAATCCACTACTTCCCTGGGCAGCCCATTCCAATGCCTGATCACCCTCTCCAGAAAGAAATTCTTTCTCATCTCCAACCTAAACCTCCCCTGGCACAACTTGAGACCCTGCCCTCTTGTCTTGCTGAGAGTTGCCTGGGAAAAGAGCCCAACCCCCCCCTGGCTCCAACCTCCTTTCAGGGAGTTGGAGAGAGTGATGAGGTCTCCCCTGAGCCTCCTCTTCTCCAGCCTCAACACCCCCAGCTCCCTCAGCCCTTCCTCACAGCAATTCTGCTGGATCCCTTCACAGCCTCCTTGCTCTTCTCTGGACCTGCTCCAGCACCTCAATCTCCTTCCTGAGCTGAGGGGCCCAGAACTGGACACAGGACTCAAGCTGTGGCCTCACCAGGGCTGAGCACAGGGGCAGAATCCCTTCCCTGGACCTGCTGGCCACGCTGTTCCTGAGCCAGCCCAGGATGCCATTGGCCTTCTTGGCCACCTGGGCACACTGCTGGCTCATGTTCAGCTTCCTGGCAATCCAGACTCCCAAGTCCCTTTCTGCCACTCTGTGCCCAGCCTGGAGCTCCCCATGGGGTTGTTGTGGCCAAAGTGCAGAACCTGGCACTTGGCCGTGTTGTATCTCATCCCGTTAGGATCAGCCCAACTCTCCAGTCTGTCCAGGTCCCTCTGCAGAGCCCTCCTGCCTTCCAGCTGATCCACACTCCCCCCCAGCTTAGTGTCATCTGTGAATTTGCTGATGATGGACTCAATCCCCTCATCTATATCATCAATGAAGATATTGAACAGCACTAGGCCCAACACTGATCCCTGGGGGACACCACAGCCGCCATTTTGATGCAGCCCCGTTCAGCACCACTCTCTGGGCCCGGCCCTCCAGCCAGTTCCTAACCCAGCACAGGGTGCTCCTGTCCAAGCTGTGGGCTGACAGCTTTTTCAGGGGACAGAACCTGTGCTGCCATGTGAAGAGCACAAAGCAACCCAGGGCTTTTCTTAGAGGGATCACAGGGGTGGAACTGGGTGACACAGACAGCTCAGCTTTGCACTGACCCTCTGGTACAACCCAGCATCCAGGGGAGGTGTCTGGCTCACTGCCCCAGCTCTGGGATGTGTTCCTTGGGTGGCCAGGGCTGAGCAGAATTGCTTGCCCATGGGCGAGGTGTTTCCAGCAAGCCCAGGGCTGCAGGTGCTTGGCTGGTTTACTCAGGGACATAGAAGAGGGTCAGGCAACACTACATGCTGGTGGCACTTTCAAGTCAAGAGGGATCAAAGAGGCTGCCAAGGGTCTTTGGTTTTGCCAGTTCTGTCAGCACAGAGATCAAGGAAGAAAGAAGAGAAAAAAAAACAGAGAAGAGAAAACCACCCAGCAACTCCCTGAAGGTCTGAGCTCCTTGACTTACATCAGCACGACCTGGTGGCTGTCACCGCAGCTGTTCCCAGCACTGGCAGACCCCTGACCCAGTGCCCATGGTGCCACTGTTGGGGACAGAGGGAGGGCAGGGTGACAGCCACAGGGCAGCTTACATGCTTGCCATGTATTTTTAACAACTCTTTGACTCGCGAGGCTCTAAAAAAGCACCAAGATTCTCCAAATGCTCTTTAGTTCTTCCACCAAACACCCCCAGAGCCCAGAATAGCTCCATCTTCTATTCCTCTCTGCACACAGGTCCCTCTTGCAGCCTCTCCAGGAAAGCAGAATCCCTGTATTCAGCCCCTGGGAGGGAAGGGAGAGGCAGAGCCAGGCAGTGGGTTTGGGTACGGGCACAAACCCAGCGTGTGGAGAGGGCTGCTGGAAGCTCTCCTCAGCCCCTGGGCCATCCCTGCCCCTCTCTGCCTCTTCTCCCAGCTCCAAAAAAGGATGATTCCCTCTTAAGAGACTGGGATGAGGGCTGCAGGGATACAGGGATTGCACAGGCACAGCCTCTCCCCTTTTTACTTAACAATCCCTTTTTCGGTCATGGAGCCTTCCTCTCCCCGGCTGCCATCAAACTGACAAGAGGCAGGGGAGATGGATAGTGCCTGGCTCCAGCTATTCCAGCTATGGAAAAGAGAAAAAAGAGGAGCGTGGTGGGATGCTCCCTGCAGAGAAGAGTGAATGGAGCCAAGGAGAGAGGTCCCACAACCCTCAAAACCACAGGCACAGCAGCCGCTCAGCGTCACCACTGCGGTCATGCTGGGGGAAAAGGTGCCCAAAAGAGCAGGGGATTGGCTCTCTGGAGGAGCTGAACATTTAATTCTGGGTGTTTTTCTTGATTCTTCTGCTCTGGGATCAGGCACACTCAGTGCAGAGCAGGAGTAAGGCCCACCAAGGCTGCAGGGGCAGTGTGCTCCTCAAAGGCAAGCTGGCAGAGGGGTATCCAGCAGCAACCTCCTTCCTCACCCCCGAAACATTGCTGGGACACCTCCTCTGCACCCCTAACCCAACCACAGATGGCAACAGGGAAGGACCTCATCTCCTGGAGGAACTAATACAACTCTAGAGGCTGTATTTGCACCCTGTCCTCATCCTGACACCAGGGACTCCTCAACACCACCCCCAGCCACAGGTTTGCCTGAAGCAAACGTGGGTTCACCCAGGCAGCTCCAGACACCTTCACCCTCACACTGTTCCACTTCCCAGAGCTCCTTCACTTCCCAGAGCTCCTCCACTTCCCAGAGCCAGGCATGTGCTGTGTGTATGACAGATTCTCTAGTGGAAAATACCAAGAGGGTGAGCAGGACACAGCTTATTAGGAGGTGATGACGTGCCTACCCAGGCTCTCATCTGTGCTAACACACAGGGATTGAGTTCCAGCTCATGCCCCCAAGAGACCAGAGCCCATTTTGGAGGAGTGGGAGCAACACCCACCTCACTCCACCCTAGGAAACAGACTTGGGAATGATGGCCAGCAGCCCCTGACCTCAAAGTGCTTTGGCAACCTCTGCTGACAGCAGCTTCCATTACCAGATGGGTTACAACGTGCTGCCCTGCACATTCTGACACTGGCTTTGAATGCCTGTGAGAGATAAAATGGTGCAGGAGTGGGAAAAGAATTGTTCTGAGATTCCCCCTAGCCAAAGTCCTTCCAGGAAGGCTCCTTTTTACTCTCAAGGACCATGTCCTCAGCTAGGGACAGTCACCAACCTACACAAGAAAAGAGGAATGCTGTGCGTGTGTGTCTTGGCCTGGTGCCTTACCACACACAGGCACTGGCCCCAGGACAGCTTGGCACATCCATCCCAGCTGGAAAGGAAGTCTGTGGGGAACTGCCCAAGGAACAGGCACCACTGGCCCACCACAGATCAGAGAGGGAGGCACCAGTGAGAGCAGAGACCCTGGGAAGCTGCACTCTGAGCTGTTACTTGACAAATCCCTGTTCCTTGTGTCTGTTTAGCCTTCTTCCTACCAAAGGAGAAGCTGAGAGCCTCAGCAGCAAGAAACCAGCTAAGATTTTTACTCTATAGAGATGTGACAGCTTTAAAGAACCTCGTGGTTTAGGGTGAAGGCAGAGCATTTACCTGCATGCACACAGGAGGCTCCATTTTAGACCAAAGGCAATGCCACCTCCCAGAGCTGTGAGGTTCTTTGCTAAGGTCTTACCTTTGGATGAGGGTCCCAAAGAGCATGTGGAACACCTTCTGGATGCCCTCTGTGCACAGCCAGCTCCAGTGATCCACCAGCAGCAGATGAAGCACATCCAGGGCCAGATCAGCCAAAGCAGTCTCTGAGTCTACCAGTAGAAAGAGGAAAGGGGGAAGAGGAAGGCAACTCGAGTGGGAATCACTCTCCAAACCTCACTCTTTTCCCCAGCAGTCTCCCTGACACTCTCCTCCCCACCCCAGCACCTTGTGCCACACACAGATGTCCTGTCCCCCCAGGCTCCTCTCATTCCCACTTCTATCCGAGCAGCCCCAACCTCCCTACCAAGGGGCACCCCAGACCAGGAGGTGTCTGCTCAGTTCCTTCTCACTTAAACCCTGGGTTTATCAAACTCTGCTCCAAGGCAGGTTCAGAGTGTCCAGAAGAGGTGACAGAGAAAGCAAGGACTGTAACCAAGGAGATAGGAGTAGTTTTCCCACTCTTCCAACTCGTTTTCCAGGTCGGTTCCATGCTGCCATCGTGTGGCACGTCCGAGCCTCGGCAGGAAGATGGATGAACCAAAAAAAAAAAATCCCAAATGCCCACATATCCCTGGTGACACAGCCCTGGGGCAGCAAAACCTCTCTCTGCTCCTCGGGAGGATGTCAGAGCTTGCAGCAAAAAACCATTCTCCTTGCTAGAGAAGCATTTTTTAGGCTGTTTGGCCCCAAAAGATGGTTGGGGTTAGGCAGAACAAGTTTTTTAATGTACCACAAACCTGCCTGAGGCCAGAACTCCTAGGACAGGACCCTACCCTGAGGCTACTGTTGGCAGACTGAGGGTCCTGGGCAGCAGCTTCCCCTTCCCTGACTTTTCAGCCAGAGAGCCAAGACCATGCACACAGAGAATTTCCTGCCAAAAAGAAAAGGGAGGGGAATTCTAGATCCCAGCACATTTTCCCTCCTCTTCCTCTCCCAGCTGCATCCAAGCTGGACTAATTAACTCCAGGCCATCTCACTTGGCAAAGACAGGGCACAAGTGCATTTGGTGGCTCTTGCTCTGGGCCAAGCACAAGTTCCTCCTCTCTTGCTTCACCCTCTGAGACTCAACTTCCCTCTGCAAAAAAAAAAAAACCAGAGCAGGCTGCTCAGCTTCAGCAGAACCTCCCTGCAAAAGCCTGCTCAGCAAGCTCTGTTTATTCCTCTTCCATCCAAGTCCCCTTTTCTCAGGAAGCTCCTGGCCAACCTCTTCCCAGAAGTCACTCAGTGAGCAGAGAGGGACACTGGTTGCCTTTTTAACCAGCTGCAACCCAGACATTTCATCCCCCTTTACCCTGCCAGACCAGCTTGCTCTGGCTGGGCTCTGAAGCAGCAGAGACCTGCAGGCATTTGACATCATTTATGTTAAATTGCATTGAATTTCCTGAAGAGTTCAGCTCATTTGGCCTGTCCCTATCAGAGCACTGGTCCCTGAATCCAGTCCTGTTCCCAAACAGCCCCAAACCAACCCTGGGCATGTGTTCAAAGGTTAGAGGCAAAGCGGGTAGCACAGGCTGGGGATTCAGAATACCAGACCCATCCTGTTACAGCCATGTGCCTCTCAGGTCAGAGCTTGCCAAACATGAACCACTGGAGTGAAATTTTTTGGGCAATTCCAGCTGATACAGCTCAGCTATTCCAAGAAAAAGATTAGAGAACATATTTTTGCTTGCTTCTAACTGGTCTGAGGAACAGCAGCACCCCTACACTCCAGGACTTCATCATCAGAAAGCAAACATCATTCCAGATTTCCTCTTCCCACCAAATTTTTTCCAAACTTAACTGAGCCTCACAAGGCCCCTTTATGACACATGGACATATCAAGGCTAACTTGAGACTACAAAGAAAGCAATTTGGCCATTTTTTGATTTCTAAGAATCTGAGTTTCTAACACTGGCTGTTTCAGCAGCATGTCCTTAAGAAACTTCTTTCTGTAATAACTCTGCTGAGTACCCCAAGGTGGAGATCTCCAGTGACACAACTGAGCCAAGACCCAATTTCCTTCCACCAGCAATAAAGAGCAGAGCAACCACCTCACAGGACTGCCAAATCTCATCCTCCCTTTCCCTGCCACCAAGGTGCAACAGGCAGGAGGAGCAGATCCTCACACTGAAGCCCTGTTGGGGAGACAACACAGAAACAGAAACACCACCAGAGGGACTGAGCTCACCAGAATCCAGATGTGCCCTCTGCTCCGAGGTGCTCAGCCCATCCACATCCTCCTGCACGGAGCCTTCCTTCACTTCTCTGCCTCCCTCACCTTTGCTGGAGGCTGTTTCCAGCAGCTTCTCCTGCTTCTGGATGAAGGATTCCATAGCTGCCAGTGAGAGGGTTCCAGAGACCTAGAGGAAAGCACCAGTGTCTGAGTATCAGAGCAGCAAGGTGTACACAGCCAGAGCTGAAGAGATACACGAGGTCTCCACTCCCAACACCTGGTTTGCACCTTGTTGTAGCCAACTAGAGCTCCTCAGTGCCTTTCTGCCATGGAAGAACAAGGCTGCAGCAGCCACAGCCCTCATCCATGGGGATTATTCCAAGCCAGCACCCAAACAAGGCAGCAGGTTGGATCCCAAAGAGATTGGCAGAGGAATCTGAACTCACAGTGCTGCCCTCTCTGATGGAGTAGACAATCCTGTCATGAGCTTCACTCCCACTCAGCACTGGGGTAATTTTACTGGATGAGAACCTCAGCCTGGACCTGAAGAAGGAGAGACAGGGCACAATCAGTTTTCTCCACAAGCTGTGAGCAACAAGTTTCCCAGCCTCAGCCAGGAACTTGGACCAACAATCTTCATCATCTCCAAGCTAAGAAGTTTGCTTAGACCCACTGGGGCTTAAAAATAAAATAAAATAAATGCCCCAAGATATCTGGCAATAAAACCACACAACAAAAGCATCACAGCTTTTCCTCAGCTATGGAACTTAAAGGTTTTTTAACACTCAGCACATAAATCCACCTTCTTCAAGAGGTTTATGTACAAGTTTACATGCAGATGTAGGCA
Organism: Calypte anna; assembly: GCF_003957555.1. Lineage (NCBI taxonomy): Eukaryota > Metazoa > Chordata > Aves > Apodiformes > Trochilidae > Calypte > Calypte anna. The sequence continues at coordinate 1,842,139 of NC_044269.1, forward strand.
CTGCTCTTCAGAGAGGCAGGAGCATGGCAGCACACTCAGGAAAGTGTTCAGAGAAACCTCTGAGATGCAACATAACCAGCAGGATTGTGAAATCCAATTATAAACAGGCACACACAGAGAGGAGGAGAGGAAAGGGTGGTTGGGATTGTGGGAGAAACTGTAGAACAACCTGTTTATTGTTAAGGAATGTCCTGTTCAGCCAAGATGCTTTAAGACTTATTTTTTAGTTTGTCTCTTAGTCCAAAGCAGCTTTTTTTTTGTAGCAAAACAACACTTAGCCAGAAAAACAGCTACACTTGTGCTGAAATCTTTTCTTCTTTAAGGGCAGATTAATTGTTGAGCCCAGGGGGGGCACTTCAACTGCCAGCAACACCAAATAAACACCTGGTGAGCAACATGGATGCAACCTTCAACACTGCTCCTAACATGCAAGGTGACATGGTGACATGTTAGCCACAAGGGAGAGGGAGGAAACCTTCAGGTAGACAAGTTAGAGCTGTATTTTGCTGTGACTGTTTGTGCACACATTTAAGGTCACAAAGCCCTTACTTGTTGGCTTTCTTCCCATCTGTCTGAGATTTCCCATCCACTTCAGACTCACTGAGTTCTTCTGTGGGGCTCTGGGGCTCTGACCTGGGGAATGCTGTCTTCAAGGTGTCCACGATGGCATTGACAACTATCTGCAAAAGCAGATAAAAAAGGAGGAAAAGGAGTGCCCTTAGTTACTGAATGGATTTTTATTCCTTGAACAGCAATGAGATTTGAGATCTGTGCTGTATTTTCTATTAAAAACCACAGCTTTGAGAGGAGCTCTGCCTCTTGCTGGTTTGATGGCTTTCTGGGCAAGCTAAGCCCTGAGAGCATTTTTTTTTTGGCTACTACTGCATGTAGACATCTTCCTAAGTGGTTGATAATCTCAAGTTCCCACCTTGTCTATCCTGGAGACAACAAAGGGCTTCTTGACAAAGGCAATCCTGGCATCAGTGTTCAGGGCCAGGAACTCCTGCACCTCCTCACTGTTTGCAATCTCAGGGACTGCACACAATTGCTGCAAGGAAAAATGGAGCTTTAGGGCTTGGAGTCAACTTCCCAGTATGACCTTGGTCAAATGGAGGTGAAAGAGATTTGCTGCCAGTCCCAGAGCTGCCCTGAGCACTGCTTTCTAGCTTGCAGGGGAACCCAAGGGACTCTCTCACCTTCAAAAAAGATTCGAGCTGACTTTTCCTGGCTTCCACTTTATCACTGTCCATGTTTCCAAAGGGGAGCTCAGGGAACAGTTTCTTGGGGCCTTTGATATCTACAAAAGAAAAAGCCATCAGCCAGCTCAAGGAAACCACAACAAAAATGAAATTAAAAATTCAAATCCTCATGTTCTCATGCTTTAGGCTACACACTGCCCAGCATCAGCCCAAGATATTCTGTCCCTCAGATCAGGGTGGCTGATTCAGACCTTAAAATCCACAGAGAATTTGGGTTCTGCTCTCATCATGCCACCTCTTGTTACAGAAGCAAGAACAGCATTTGAGCACAAGGACTGCAGAGAACTCAGAGTCCCAAAATTCTCAGCAGCAGGGCAACCAAAAGCTCAGAACTGGCAAAACAAAAGGGTAAGGCAGGGACATGCTAAATCCCACAGAGCTTTCTATATAAGAAGCACTAGAAAAATATTTTCTCTTTTCATAAAGCTTAAATTCAGCTAGTTTGCAAACAAGATGCTTGCAGTGTTCCTCTTCATCTCTAAGGTGCAAAATTACAAAAGGAAGTGTTGTGATCTGAATGGCAAACAGATGTTTGGAAATAGTGGTCAAAATGAAGTAATTTCTCCTCTAGCCAGCTCTGAACAGAACAAGGAGATGGACAAGGCCAACAGCCCAGCAGCTGCAAAGGCAAAGTGGGATATCCTCAGGGCAGAGGGGAATGGACAAGGAGGAAGAAGGGGTGGTGAGGAGGAAGAGGTGGTGAGGTAAGGAGGAGGAGGCAGAAGGGAAGAGGAAGAGGCCAAGGGGAAGAGGTGGTGAGGAGGAGGAGGGCGTGAGGAGGAGGAGGAGAAGGAGGGTGTGAGGAGGAAGAGGGTGTGAGGAGGAAGAGGAAGAGGGTGTGAGGAGGAAGAGGAGGAGGGTGTGAGGAGGAGGAGGAGGAGGGTGTGAGGCAGGCACTGACTCTTGAGCAGCTTGCGCAGTTCTGGTTTCTCCTCCAGCCGGGTCTGGAGGTTGAGGAACTCGCGGTAGCGGCGGTTGACGGTGTGATAGGCCAGCTGGGGCAGGCTGCCCACGGCCTCCCCTTCCAGAGCTGTTTCATACTGGGGAGGAAAGGCAACAGTCACCATCTGCAGAGAACCCAAAACCCATCCTGAGGGGCTCTGGGCTCTGCTGGCCCTCCAGAGTCCAGAGAGGTCTCACCCAGCAAACCACAGTCAGTCACACAACCCCCCCACCCCCACCCCCCCCACAGAACCGCAAACACTCACAAGCCCACACCCGCAAAATCCCAGAATCTTTTGGGTTGGAAGGGACCTCAGAGATCATCGAGTCCAACCCTTGATCCACTCCCCCCGTGGTTCCCAGCCCATGGCACTCAGTGCCACATCCAGGCTCTTTGGAAAGATCTCCAGACACGGAGAATCCACTACTTCCCTGGGCAGCCCATTCCAATGCCTGATCACCCTCTCCAGAAAGAAATTCTTTCTCATCTCCAACCTAAACCTCCCCTGGCACAACTTGAGACCCTGCCCTCTTGTCTTGCTGAGAGTTGCCTGGGAAAAGAGCCCAACCCCCCCCGGCTCCAACCTCCTTTCAGGGAGTTGGAGAGAGTGATGAGGTCTCCCCTGAGCCTCCTCTTCTCCAGCCTCAACACCCCCAGCTCCCTCAGCCTCTCCTCACAGGAATTCTGCTGGATCCCTTCACAGCCTCCTTGCTCTTCTCTGGACCTGCTCCAGCACCTCAATCTCCTTCCTGAGCTGAGGGGCCCAGAACTGGACACAGGACTCAAGCTGTGGCCTCACCAGGGCTGAGCACAGGGGCAGAATCCCTTCCCTGGACCTGCTGGCCACGCTGTTCCTGAGCCAGCCCAGGATGCCATTGGCCTTCTTGGCCACCTGGGCACACTGCTGGCTCCTCTTCAGCTTCCTGGCAATCCAGACTCCCAAGTCCCTTTCTGCCACTCTGTTCCCAGCCTGGAGCTCCCCAAGGGGTTGTTGGGTTGAACCTCAATCCCATGGGAATCACCCCAGATCCTCAAAGGAACCCTGGGGAGAGCTGCACTGCAGGGCAAATCCCTCGTGAGGAAGGACTGATGAAAACAAAGGGAACAAAAAAAAAAACGTGGGAAAAGGGGTGAGTGTTGAGGAAGCCTTTACCTTGACTGTGTAGAGGGTGTAAGGGTGGAAGCCTGTGCCACTGTGCTCCCGGGCAGTGATGGTCCCAGTTATCCTCAGGTTCTGGATGACAACTGGGCCATCAGGGCTGCTGAGGGGCTCGAAGCTGAAGGTGCTGATGGCAGCTGTTGGGGAGGCTGTGAGCAGGGACAGAGTCTGCCCCGGGTCCAGGGGGCTTTGTGCCAACCCCTCTGCTGCTCCCAGATCCCTCCCCAAGCTGGAGGGCCTCTGTGAAGAAGACTTTTTGAGAGCAGCTGAGCTCTCCTCTTCCTTCTCAGCTGCTGGCTCAATCTGGATGTCAGGGCAGGAGCTCAGAGCAGGAGTGGAGCTGGGAAGCAGGCCAGTGTCTGAGGTGGTGACAACCCCTTCATCCAGGTCCCCCACCCCATTCTCTGAGGTGGCTGCTCCCTCCAGCACAGCTGCAATGTCCTGGAGAGGTTCAGTGAGGAGCTCTCCTGTGGGGGAAGGTGCCAGCAGCTCCATGTCCTGGGCTGCATCAGGCAGAGGGGACTCCAGCTCCAAGCCCTCACAGGGGAAGAGGGAGCCCAGGGCTCGTGGGCAGAGGAAAGGCTCCTCTGGGGGACACATCCTGCTCAGCACCTCCTCTCCCTCCTCCCCAGCAGCCCCAACCTCCCTCCCTGGCACCTCTGGAGCCCTGAGGGGGGTGGGCAGCCCTGCAGGGGTGGCATCTGCCTGCAGAGGAGAAGGCACAGGGTGTGGGGGTGCAGGGGGTGGCTCCTTTCTCCGAGGTTTTTTGGAGAAAGCCCCAATGAGCAGCAGGTTGATCCAGTCAGGATCTGCCATCTTCCTGATGGCTGGCAGCAGCACGTTGCAGGCAATCAGCTCCACCACCACGAAACGTCCCGTCCTGCTCTCCAGGTGGGAAGGGGGCACCAATTCCCTCAGGAATTTCTCCACGGCTGCTCGGGCGTAACCAACCTCAGCTGCAGGGCTGCAGAGGGCAGGATGAGGCCCTGCCAGACCACTGTACACTTGCCACAGGGTCTTGCTGCTTTCTGAAGGCTTCTTCAGAACCTCCCTGGCCCGGAGGTAACACTGCAAGTGGTGGCCACAGAGGAGGAGGAGGCGTTGGGCCAGGGCTCTCCTCTCCACTCTCCCCATCCGTGTCCTCAGCTCGGTGGCCAAACCCTTCATGGCCTTTTCCACCTCAGCCTGGAAGGTTGGCTCGCTGCTGACCGTCTGGTACCAGGAAGCTACGAAATCCCTCACCACTTTCTGGATGGTGCAGGAAATTTCCCTCTCCAGTCGCCCCTCCTCCTCCGGGCTGGGAGGGGGCGGCCGCAGGGAGGTGACAAAATGCTCCAAACGGAGGCACCGGCCCGGGGGGGTCAGGCTCAGGGGTCCCAACCACCCCCCCAAGGCCAGCAGGGTCCCACACAGCAAGCCCAGAACCCGCAGATCCAGCAGAAGCAGCGTGGCCAGCACCGAGCCCAAGGTGGCCACCAACACCCAGGGCACCCGACGCGGGCCCTGGGCTGGCATGGTGGGGCTGGGCTGGCCCTGGGGTTACTCCAGCACTACCACAACAGCCTCGGTGGGATGAGCTGAGAGGGTTGCCAGGCTCCCACCCCCCGGGCTACTCAGCAGGGCCCTGAGGTTGCCAAAGCTCAGTCCGAGAGCGGCTTCCCCGGGTTCCTAGGGGGGGGACGGGACGGGACGGGACGGAACAGGGCACAACAGGCAGCGCTCCTTTCCCCGGGTTTCCCCAGGGCCCCACTCACCACGCTCCTCCCCGGGGCCCTCAGCACCTCCGCTCCCTTCCCGGGGCCTCCTCACCGAACCGCCCCCTGCAGAACCTGCCCACCACCCCGGAACCGCTGCCCAGCCTCCAAAGCTCACCCCGCTGCGGGTGCTCACGCCCATTCCCCAGCGGTACCGACCCAAACAAAGCCGAAGCTGCTCCGCGGTACCGCCCCGGGGGTTACCAACTCCCGGCACCGGGCGCCATCGGCGCCATCGCTTCCGCCTTCCTCTCTCTCCTCCTCTCCTCCTCTCTCCTCCTCCTTCTCCGCAGCGCCCCCTGGCGGCCGGGCGGGATTCAGCCGCTGGGCAGTGGCTCCGTGGACGGGGATGCGGTGGCCACGGCGGGCGAGCGGAGTGTCCTGGGGGCTGGGGGTGTCCTGGGGGGTGTCCTGGGAGCTGGGGCTGAACTGGGGGTGTCCTGGGGGTGTCCTGGGCAGGGGGAATTCCAAAGAGGTGGCTGGAAGGTGATGGGAGGTGATGCTCTGCTCTGCTCTGCCCTGCGCTGGCTGGGGAAGGGTGTGGGGTGTAGGGTGCCCAGGTTTAAAAATATCCCCCCCCAAAAAAAAGAGTGGAAAAAGTTTTCAGGGAATCTTACAGCTGTTTAGAGATAACCTGTCAGGTTCACCTCACACTTGTGTTTCACGTGATTGCTCCACTTTGAAATTCAGTGTTTACACTGAAGAACTTCAAACACAGATCCTCTGAGCTCCCAGCCACAAACAGTGCTTCATGGGATGTGTTTCAGGATTTAGAAGTTGATCTTTACTCTTTCAGATTGATAGCACGGGGAGGAATAAAAGAGGAAATGCCATTTGCAGAGGGCTCTGTTCATTTCCAATCACCTTTTAATTTCCAGCTAGTGAATAACTTCAGGAATGGAACTGGCTACACAAACAGGCTCAGGAAGAGGAGACAGCAGCAGCCACCCCCACTCAGGACTGATTTATCTTCCTCTTCTCTGGGGAGTGCCACTCAACTTCCCAGACCTTCCTCTCGGTTATTCAGCAGTTTCTGGGGTGAGAAGGTGAGGTTTCTGTCACTGGATGTGCTGATTCTTATATTTCACTGGACTTATTTTTCCAACTCTTTGCTTGTATTCCCAAGGGCTCTCAGGTTCCTGCAGGAATGCAATCAGCCTCTCCAAGTCTTCTTGACCCCAAAGAGCAAGTCTCAACCACCAGTGGTAGGGAACTAGAAATAGAGAATTTGGGTTTTTTTAAAGTGATTTCAGATAAAATTAATGGGGTGGGGTTTTTTTGTTTCCCCTCTCCCCACTCCATCAGGTCATTGAGTCAGAGCCAGAGCATTTTGCTCCACAGATGGCCAAACACCCTGGGAGATGTAAGCATTCTATAATTATATAATTATAATTACAAAATTATAATTATAATTCTATAATTCTAAATGTAAGCTCTACAGATCACTACTTGTGACTTGCAAAACAAGGCCATAACACATAACTTTTATAGTGGCTGGTTTGCAATGAGAGAAGGATGCAGAGATAGGTGAGGAGAAAACAAGAGGGAATTACATCTGAAATGGCTTAATCTGAGCTGGCTCTAACAAAGGGGATCTCTGCCAACACTGAGATTAATTACAATGAGATTCCAAGACATGATTGAAAAGAGGACTCTGGAAAAGAAAAGCTCTATGAGGAAGCCATAATTACACAGAGAAATGAAACAAACCTGCAGGCTGTGATGGAAATCTGAATGAACAGGAAGAAGAAGAAATTGATCTCCCAGTAAAAATCAGGTTCCAGACTTCTTTTGAACAAATCAGTTGATCTGCATTGAACAAATGATTGGAAAAGTCACTGCTGTTGTTTTAGGACATTTTAAAATTTCTTCAGTTCAGCCATCTCCAAATGGCCAAGCTGCTTTCTCTGAGCTGGAGAAGAAGGAGTCTTAGTTTTATCTATTACTGAAGTGTTAATTTAGTCCTTCCCTTTGGTACAGATTTGTTCTAGCTAGGTTGTAAGGGTGCATTGTGTTCATAAAAGCTTAGAGATCAAACAAAACTCACAATTTAAAAAGCACTGATAGCACCTCATGGTGTAGTTACAGTAAAGTGCCTCTGACATAACAAGAATGTCAAAGTGGTTCCAATAATAACTAAAACAAGACAAAAGTAATTCTGAAATAGTCCCTAAACCACGCAGGAATTCTCAGCTGTTAGTGGGATGTTCACCTTTTGTATTTGCACACAAGATTTATTTTCTCACCTTGGCCATGTTTTGTTTCTTGGAATTGTGATGAACACAGAAGTTTTTCTCTCTTGTAAACAGGAACTTTGACTTGTTATCTCCTTGTTGGACTGGCACTAACATTATTTCAGTAGCTGAAAGAACCTTTGGTATGAGCACCTGGAGAAGAAAACAAAAAACCAGAAAGCTGAATCAAACTGGGAGATTGTTTGGAATCAATTTTTTAATTCTGTTTTTTGTGGTTTTTTTTTAAGGTCCAAGTCTCCCTCTTGTACAAACTCTTCTTCTCAAATGGAACCTCCCTTGAAAAAAATCAAGAAGGAGTAGCCAGCCTTTCTTTGTTCATGTTTCTGGTTCATGTTTGTCTTTGCTTCTAGAACATTTGTGAATTTTTGACTTGTTGTTTTCAAATAAAGCCCATAGCACCAGTTACCTTGTCTGTGGTTTTCTCTGGAGCTGCTAAACTGTCAGAGCACATGGGCAAGAGCATGGGCAAGAACTTCAGCTGTTGTGTTCATGTTCCAGGGAAGGGGCAGTGTGTGCACTTTACCTTGTTTGACCAGAGATCACCCAGGGCTTGGTCAGTCCTCCTTCATCTTTCTCCTTCCATGGCTGCCTCAGGCTCTTTCTCCATCTGACAAGAAAGTTCATGAAGCTGTAGACACAAAAACCCCACCACAGAACATCCCCTCCCTGCTTCTCTGCCAGCTCTGCATCTCCTGAGAGCAAGAAAACCTTTTCAGATCAGCAGTGCTATTGATGCTGCTACCCAAAGGGACCAAGATTTGCCCAGCAGATCCAGCACCAAAGTGGAACAGAACCTGCTGATTCAGCTCAAGGATCTACAACAGGAATTTCCTGGATGCTTTAGCAGCACTCTGTGAGAAAATGCAAAGTGTAAAACACAGAAGCCTCTCATGTACCTGCTGCTGGTGCTGCTCCTCTGCAGCTGCCTGTGCTCCTCCTCTGCTAGTGATCAAGTCTTCCAAGCTGACAAGCCTAGAAAAGCATTAAAAGAAGCAAGAAGACACACTCTGACTTTCCAGACCGGTAGTTCCAGACTCCTTGTTACTAAAAAATGAATACTTACATCCACCTCTTCACCTCTTCATTCCTATTATACCCAGCACCAATGCTCAAAATGGCCGCCACAGTCTGAGGGCACTGTAAAACTGGTTGCAGGCATCTCCTCTGCTCTTTTCTTCAAGGAGAGGGAGAACACCATGTGGGACACAAAGCAACTGCAGTGAAAACCATCAGGAGGAGCTTTTCCCACCCCCAGGACATCTGAAAACCAAGCCCTGTGAACCAGAGGGGAAGGACCAGCACCCTGACTGCTTTCCCTCTCCTCTCCTCAGCATCAGGACAGCAAAGTCACACTGTCACAAGCAGTCTTCACCACAACCCTCACCCACCAGTTAAATACAAAGAGGATTCCTTCATTCCCAGCTGAGAGCACCTTATCCAAGCTAAAACCAACCACTGAGCAGCAGCAGCAGCAGTGGGGAATTCCAAGGCTTGCCTGGGAAATGATCCCACAGGCATTCCTCTTCACTGCTTCAGGGAAACAAAGGCACCCCCAGTGGCCAAAGGAAAAGCAATTCTGCACAGCAAAAGCTCTGGGGAGTCTTTGTGTTCCAGCCTGGGGATGCCAGGCAGGCCTCTGGCATCAATATCCCCTGAGGAATTCCCAGGAGTTCACCTGATGCATCCCTTTCATCACACACATGGTAGCAAGTGTCTGAAGCAGCATCTGAGGCCAGGAGGGGCCTAAGGCAGACAACAGTCACACCACTGGATTTGGGACAAATCCGCAGCTTTTAGATCATTACGGAGCATTCCCTGGAGTACCACAGAAAGCTCTCAAAGCCAGAAAGCTGGGGATGGGCCAGGATGCTGTCCCAGCAGCCTGTATGCAGGAGAAGGCAGGAACTGAGCTCCCCTCAGCTCTCCAGGAAAACCTCATCTTAGCTTTTCCCCACAGCAATGGGGAAGGAGGCTCAGGAGCTCACAACAAGGCAAGGTGAGGACCAGCTTACTGAGGCAGAGGCTTCCACGTCTCCCCGAAGGGCTTCAATCCAACTACTTTGCTGCTTCACTGTGCCTTCCAGTCTGATATTTTGCATGGAGAGGCTTAAAAAGAAAGACAGGTCTTATGACAGAAATCCACCAGAGCAGCAGGGGAAAAGACAAACCAAAAGCACCTCCAAAATCATCTGTTAACCTGCTGTGATGCAACGAGGCTGTGCTGTGCTTTTCACACAAGCCTAGCCAGGGACAGACACCTTGGTTCTCTGTGTTTGTCTCTTACCACTGCACACGTTGTTCCAGCTGTTTTACTCTAGCCCTGGTCTCCAGAGAAAAGGACAGGAGATCTTGTACTTGTTGGGACTTATCCTTCAGTTCTCTATCCCTGTCCTTTAAGGTACTCATCCAGTACTGAATATGATGCTCATAATGAAGCTGCTGCTTTTCCAGTTCCTGACACTGTAAAAACACAGCAAGAATCCCCAGCAGTCAACAGAGGCTTCACAGAGAGGACTCAGCTGCTGCTGAAGAACTCAAGGACTGCCCATGTCTGCACACAGCTGCTACCCAAACAACTCTCAGCACTGCAAATACATTCCAACTTTCACTCCTACTACCCAATGAACACATCTTTGGGATGTGCTGGAGTGTGCTCAGGAGTTCTGGTACAGCTTCATGTACCTTGGTTTTAGCCTTTCTCAGTTCCTTTCTCAGGCCCAGGTTGGCTTCCTCCAGGGTCCTGCAGCGCCTCGTGGACTCTTCAAGAGACCCTTCTGCCACAGAGAGCTTCTTAAGAGCAGCAGCAAGCTCCTGCTGCAGCTGTCTGACTGTGTCCTGAGGAAATGGTACTGTATTACCAAGAGTCAAAGCAATCTCTTGTCTTGTGATTCAAGAGCTGGACTGCAGATACTGCTCTGGGCACTCCCCATATCTGCAAATGCCTGCTACCCAAACAACTGTCAGCACTGCAAATACATTCAAATCTTCTCCCCTCCTACCAAATGAACACAAACCATGTTACTCCACAATTCTCTAGACTGCTCTCTCCCATCCCTCCTCTGATTCCCTACAGCATGGTTCCAAGCAGAAACACTCAACCTCCAACCCTCATGGCACTCTCTTTATCCACTCTTTTCCTCCTCCATTGAAAATAGGAAAATAAAACTTCATCCCTCTCCTAAAGTGACTTCATTCCTCCCCTCATAAGCAGATCATTTCTCTTTCAGATCTCCCAGGCCTCTCTCCTTTAATTTTTGTAACAACACAGTGAGAGGGACTCAACAAGCAGCTTGTAGTTCCCTTGCAAGAAGGCTGCTTCAGGATGGGCAACTGCAGCAAGGCCAAACAAGGGGGAAAAAGAAACAGAATATTTGTATCTGGAGATATAGATCTATGCAGAATAAGTGAAAACCCATTCAGAGCCATCCCCTTGCTGGTAAATGGATTAAATCCTTTTGGTCTCTGTTCACCAGTGGTGTTCCCCAGGGCTCAGTCTTGGGGCCCCTTCTCTTCAACATCTTTCCCAATGATCAGGATGAGGGCAGGGGGTGCACCCTCAGTACCTTTGCAGATGACACCAAGTTGGGTGGGAGTGTTGAGCTGCTTGAGGGTAGGAAGGCCCTGCAGAGGGACCTGGACAGCCTGGATCCATGGGCCAGGGTCGACTCTAAGAGGTTCAGCAAGGCCAAGTGCCAGGAAAAAGGTTTGCACCTCAAGGGTTGTCAGGCACTGGAACTGGCTGTCCAGGGAAGGGCTTGAGGCACCAGCACTCAAGGTACTCCACATCCCTGAAGATCTGGAGATGTGGTGCTGAGGGGCAGGTGCAGTGGTGGTCTTGGCACTGCTGGGTTAACACCTGGACTGGATCCTCAAGGGCTTTTCCCACCAAAACTATTCTGTCATCCTCTGTTACCAGAGAGGGGGGTGAGGGGAAGCACAGTGAGCAAAAAGAAGCCCAAATGCAGCAGTCCAGTATTTCTATGCCCTTCAGAAATCAGACAAACTGCTGGGCCAAACCAAATGTAATAAGCAGCAGACAGGTCAGTCTCTTTTGCAGAGCACCTTCCCACACATAAACCTTGGACCAAGTAAGGACACAGTGTCCTCATCCCTCACAGACATGGACACCAGGTTTATAAACCAGTGCCATTCCTCCACACATCATCCCAGCTCTGGGATGTGCTGGAGTGTGTTCAGGAATTTGGGACAACTTCATGTACCTTGTCTTCAGCCTCTCTCAGTTCCTTTCTCAGGCCCAGGTTGGCTTCCTCCAGGGTCCTGCAGCGCCTCGTGGACTCTTCAAGAGACCCTTCTGCCACAGAGAGCTTCTTAAGAGCAGCAGCAAGCTCCTGCTGCAGCTGTCTGACTGTGTCCTGAGGAAATGGTGAGATGAGTGCTAAGAACATGAGCTGTGCCTTTACTGTAACCTATTTGATTGTACACTTAGACCTGTCCTGGAACTCAACTCAAAAGTAAGAAAATTTTGCCTGCCCCCAGCAGTCAGCAGCTGAGCACCTCCAAACTACCAGCAGCTGCTCATGAGGATTTCTCTTTGCTAACTCATAACAAAGGCTCAAGGATTACTGGTCTGGAACAATACACCAGAATGCCCTGAACCATGTATTTTATTAACAAGAGTCAAAGATATCTCTTGTGAGCCACAGTTGGACTGCAAATACTGCTCTGGACACTCCCCATATCTGCAAATGCCTGCTACCCAAACAACTGTCAGCACTGCAAATACATTCAAATCTTCTCCCCTCCTACCCAATGAACACATCGCTGGGATGTGCTGGAGTGTGTCCAGAAATTTGGGACAACTTCATGTACCTTCTCTTCAGCCTCTCCCAGTTCCTTTCTCAGGCCCAGGTTGGCTTCCTGCAGGGTCCTGCAGCGCCTCGTGGACTCTTCAAGAGACCCCTCTGCCACAGAGAGCTTCTTAACAGCAGCAGCAACCTCCTGCTGCAGCTGTCTGACTGTGTCCTGAGGAAATGGTGAGATGAGTGGTAAGAACATGAGCTGTGCCTTTACTGTAACCTATTTGATTGTACACTTAGACCTCTCTTGGGATTTAACCCAAAAGGGAAGAAAATTTTGCCTGCCCCCAGCAGTCAGCAGCTGAGCACCTCCAAACTACCAGCAGCTGCTCATGAGGATTTCTCTTTGCTAACTCATTAAGAAGGCTCAAGTAATATTGGTCTTGAACAATACACCAGAATGACCTGAACCATGTATTTTATTACAAATCTCTTGTGATTCAAGAGCTGGACTGCAGATACTGCTCTGGCAACTAAAGGCAGGACTTTGTATTATTATTTGGATTTGGTCTTGAGTCTGTGTCTCCTCTACACACACAGATTGAAATGAATACAACTATCTGAAAGCTCTTTTGAGACAGACTAAGTTTAAACTGAAACCCATCCCTCTGCAGTCTTCTGACCAAGTTTGGTTTAGAGTAACAACTGCCTCCCTGCTCACTCATTTGCTTTCCAAACTCTGGACAGTCCCTCCAGCCAGCCAGCCACCCACCCAACTACCATCTCCCAAAGGAACCTGAGATTTTGGCACTAAGAATACAAAGCGTTTCACAGGGGAGAGCCATTGGAAGCACTGCTGGAGTTCTTCCCTCTCTTCCCTCTTAAAGAAACTGAAAAATGAAGAATAAGGTGGTTATCTGACACATGCAGGTCTTCACCTCATTCCAACACTCTGGGGCTGAGAGGAAGAGAGAAATGTCATTTTAAAGCACTGTGCACATCACTAAGGCAGACAAACCACACCCCAGTGCCTAATTACTCAACAGGACTTGTTCCTCTTCTCCAGAAAGTCAAGATGAACACAGTGGGTATGGCAACTTTTAAATCTGCCTGGGACTGGTAGGATTTGCACAACAGTTTAACTGAGATTCTGACCAGTCCTTTGTCCAGTTATTCAGCCTTACCACAGCCACAAAGAACACATTTAAATATTGCTACACATCACAAAGCAGAGAAGAGAAAGCTTAGGTCAGTGGCTGAAGTTGACATCTGGAGGAACAGGCAGGTCCCTCACAAGGGGGCCCAGAACACAGAACAGAACACCACAACACTGCTAAGAGTCTTCAACACTCCAAACAGTGGATACTTTACCTCTCTTTTTCCTCTCTCAGTCTTGTAATTCAACACTTGCTTTCTTAAAGCAGCACACTGGGCCTTCCAATTCTTGTTCCTCTCTTCCACCAGGTAAACATACTTCTCAGTAGCAGCAGTGAGCTTCTGGTAAACGGTGTGCACCCATCCCAGTGCTACAGGCACTGCCCTTCCTTGGATGAGCTGCTGCTCCTGCACATCTTCCAGCACCTGGTGGAGTAAAGGGAGCTGGGAGCTTCCCCTCTGGAGCTGGGGACATGGCTCCTGTGTGGACAGAGCCAGAGCCATAGAACCACAGAATCAGCAAGGCTGGAAAAGACCTCTGGATCCTCCAGTCCAACTGGGAAACCAACACCACCATGCCCACTAAACCATGCCCTCAAAGTGGGAATAATGAGCTCCACTCCCCCCTGAGGTGTTACACAGCACTCCAGACCCCTCTGCCCTGCCCTGCCCCACATGCCCAACACCAACAGGATGCCTGCCCTATTCCCCTCATGAATGCCCTCAGAAAAAAAACTTTTCAAACACTTCCTAACACAGCCAAACACACCTATTTTTTGCAAGGAAAGCATCAAAGGTCTCCACATCTCAAGGTTTTTCACATGAGCTTTCTCTCACAAAGTTACTCCTCCCTCTGCAGGACTCTGCCATCACCATTAGTCACTCTCTAGTTACTTTTTTTTTACCTTACAGTAAAATGCAATTTTCTGTATAATGCCATTTACCAGTCCAGACTCTCATCCAAAATGTTTGGCTTCACATACCTGCACCCCAGATTTTTCAGTGCCATCCTTCAGGCCTCCTTTTTCAGCTGGAGAGGACACACGGAAGGTGGATGCTGGGTGCTCACCTACAGTGAAAAACACAGATTCTTACAACCAGCATGGCTTAATGCTACATATTGACTCCCAGAGTGCACCTTGATTAATGGTGAGAAAAATCTTTACACAAAGCAACACCTCCCCTCAAATCTGTGAGCTGCTGGAGAGAAAATGATCAGAATACAGATTGAATGTGCAGCGGTGTTAACTCTTTTCTTTAGCAGCATTTTCCCTTTTTTATGTAAAAAGGAAAGTTTCTCAATATCAGGATGGCCACAAATAAATCACTCCAGTGTCTTCAAGGTGCAGGATCTCTCTCTCAGATACACTGTGGTCCATGCAGTAATGACAAGATGCTTCCAGCAATGCAAAGGGGGCCTCCTCCTCCTCCTGCTCTGAGGCCTGAGCTGAGGAACACAAGTGCTCCCCTCTGGCCCAGCTGGCAATGCTTTCCAGCACACACACACATGGGGGGCACTGCACACACCTCCTACATTGTAAAACCAGAGCAGCTGAGGCACTGGAAAAAAAGGGCTTTCCCTCAGATCAACTCAAAGCTTTCCCTGGCTTCAGCCAAGAGCAAGAACACTTCTTTTTTTCCTCCTCTGCCAGTGGCCAGCAGGATTCACCAGGAAAAAAATTACAATCTCAGACATCAGGCAGCACCTTAGAAAATCCAGATCCAGATTCTTCCTCAGTGCAAGTTAACACACAGGAAATGAACTACAACATTTCTCTCACCAGAACTGGCTTTTGCTGCTGTCCTCTGGAGCCTTGTTTTGGTTCTTTGCTGCTGGCCAAGAGCAGGAACAG
Source organism: Calypte anna (assembly GCF_003957555.1). NCBI lineage: Eukaryota > Metazoa > Chordata > Aves > Apodiformes > Trochilidae > Calypte > Calypte anna. The sequence continues at coordinate 1,857,274 of NC_044269.1, forward strand.
ATTCATTGAAATACATGGGAACTGCAGTTCTTTCCTCTTCACTGCTGCATTCCCTCTCCTGCTCCTCTTCCTCATCAGATGATTCTTTCTGAAAGAGATCAAAGAAAACAGCTGCAAAGAGCAGAAACAAGCAGCTGCTTTATCACCCACTGACTGCTCTAAAAAGACTGTGTCTGCCTAAAGAAGAAGGAAGACTTTCTTGAGCTCTCTTGTACAAGGCCTTCCATCTTCCCAAGGGAATCTGAAGCAGCACAAAGAAATGCCTGAGGTCCTGAATCTCACCCCTCAGAAGCACTTCCCCACTTCAGCCCAGCTGCCTTTCAGTTACACCAAGATCCCAGCAGCTCCTGGATCTTCCTCCTGCCCTCCCCAGCCCCACCACAGAAACCGCCCTCTCTTTCACAGAAAGTACCTCAGATTCTGAGGAAGAAGGCAACAGAAACCTGACAGCTTTCTTGTACTCTGCTGCCACAGCTGGAAGGGAACCTACACAGCAGGGAAGAAGGGAGACACTCAGTGTTTGTATTTCACTCTGCTGCTCCCCAGCCCTCAAGCCCTGCATCCAGAAGATGTGCAGTGGTTCAGATGAAGAAGGACAAACTCAGAAGTGAGTGTTATCCAAGCTCTGCCAGTGGCCAGCAGGATTCACCACGAAAAAATTACAATCTAAAACATCAGGTAGCATCTTAATTAATGTTCATTTAATGTTTAATAACTTCCAATGAGGAAGAATCTGGATATGTATTTACAAACACATTTCTCTCACCAGTACTGGCTTTCAAAGGTTTCTGGTAATCTTGATGGCCAACATCAATCCTTGGTTCTTTCATAATTCTGGGAACTGCAGCTCTTTCCTCTTCACTGCTGCATTCCCACAGTTGCGTCTCCTGCTTCTCATCCTCATCAGATGATTCCTTCTGAAAGAGATCAAAGAAAACAGCTGGAAAGAGCAGAAACAAGCAGCTGCTTTATGAATCCACTGACTGCTCTAAAAAGACTGTGTCTGCCTAAAGAAGAAGGAAGACACCAAGATCCCAGCAGCTCCTGGATCTTCCTCCTACCCTCCCCAGCCCCACCACAGAAACCTCCCTTTTCTTTCACAGAAAGTACCTCAGAATCCGAGGAAGAAGGCAACAGAAACCTGACAGCTTTCTTCTTCTGTGCTGCCACAGCTGGAAGGGAACCTACACAGCAGGGAAGAAGGGAGACACTCAGTGTTTGTATTTCACTCTGCTGCTCCCCAGCCCTCAAGCCCTGCATCCAGAAGATGTGCAGTGGTTCCGATGAAGAAGGACAAACTCAGCAGGGAGTGTTATCCAAGCTCTGCCAGTGGCCAACAGGATTCACCAGGAAAAAATTACAATGCCAGACAGTTGGCAGCATTTTAGAAAATCCAGATCCAGATTCTTCCTCATTGGAGGTTAAGATACAGGAAATGAACGACAACATTTCTCTCACCAGTACTGGCTTTTGCTGCTGTCCCAGGGAACCTTTTATGGGTTCTTTGCTGCTGGCCAACAGCAGGAACAGATTCATTTACAGACTTTGGAATTACAGCTCTTTTCTCTTTCCTGCTGCATTCCCTCTCCTCCTGATTCTCCTGCTTCTCTTCCTCATCAAATGATTCCTTCTGAAAGAGATCAAAGAAAACAGCTGCAAAGAGCAGAAACAAGCAGCTGCTTTATCACCCACTGACTGCTCTAAAAAGACTGTGTCTGCCTAAAGAAGAAGGAAGACTTTCTTGAGCTCTCTTGTACATGGCCTTCCATCTTCCCAAGGAAATCTGAAGCAGCACAAAGAAATGCCTGAGGTCCTGAATCTCACCCCTCAGAAGCACTTCCCCACTTCAGCCCAGCTGCCTTTCAGTTACACCAAGATCCCAGCAGATCCTGGATCTTCCTCCTACCCTCCCCAGCCCCACCACAGAAACCTCCCTTTTCTTTCACAGAAAGTACCTCAGAATCTGAGGAAGAAGGCAACAGAAACCTGACAGCTTTCTTCTTCTGTGCTGCCACAGCTGGAAGGGAACCTACACAGCAGGGAAGAAGGGAGACACTCAGTGTTTGTATTTCACTCTGCTGCTCCCCAGCCCTCAAGCCCTGCATCCAGAAGATGTGCAGTGGTTTAGATGAAGAAGGACAAACTCAGCAGTGAGTCTTATCCAAGCTCTGCCAGTGGACAGAAGGAAAAAATACAATCTCAGACATCAGGCAGCACTTTAGAAAATACAGATACAGATCTTCCTCAGTGCAAGTTAACACACAGGAAATGAACTACAACATTTCTCTCACCAGTACTGGCTTTTGCTGCTGTCCCAGGGAACCTTTTTTGGGTTCTTTGCTGCTGGCCAACAGCAGGAACAGATTCACTTAAAGACGTGGGAATTGCAGCTCTTTCCTCTTTCCTGCTGCATTCCCTCTCCTCCTGCTTCTCCTCATTCTCTTCTTCCTGGTATGATTCCTTCTGAAAGAGACCAAAGAAAAGAGCTGGAAAGAGCAGAAACAAGCAGCTGCTTTATGAATCCACTGACTGCTCTAAAAAGACTGTGTCTGCCTAAAGAAGAAGGAAGACACCAAGATCCCAGCAGCTCCTGGATCTTCCTCCTACCCTCCCCAGCCCCACCACAGAAACCTCCCTGTCTTTCACAGAAAGTACCTCAGCAGCCAAGGAAGAAGTCCCCAGAAAAGTGACAGCTTTCACTTTCTCTGGTGCCACAGCTGGAAGGGAACCTACACAGCAGGGAAGAAAAGGGACACTCAGTGTTTGTATTTCACTCTGCTGCTCCCCAGTTCTATGTCTGAGGCTTTCCTTTTGTAACTTTTGATTCTAGAACCATGGCTATCGCCTGGAAGCAGAAGGAATAAAAAAATCCCTGTGAACAAAAGGAGTTATTTTTTTAATTGCAATTGGCAAGTTTCCAGATTAATGCCCTGGAGAGGAGTCACCTGGCAATGTCTGAAAAAGGAGACAGGGAAGGGATGGGCAGGACAGAGGAAGGACTTGGCCAGGGACAAAGCTTAGCAGGGGATTGATAGCTTAGTATTAGGGATATGGCTTATTTGTTTCTGAAATGAGAAAGTGTTGTCTCTTCAAGATTTAACTTTCATCTTTACTAGAGAAGAAAACAGAAATAAAAATAGGAAAATCTCCTTAGCAAGGCTACTTTTACAGGTCAGCATATCACACCAGCTTTTCCAAAGAGCTTACTGGGTTTGCTGTGCTGCTCTGTAGTCTTTATGTGCAGTGTCCACTTTGGGTCTTTCTGGAAATAGAAAGAAAGAGGGAGTGAAGCAACACTAGTTTTTCAATTGAAACCACAACAAACAACTTTTTACATCCCTTGAAGTGATGCCTAAATCAGCCTTTGCAAGTACACTCACCAAAATACCCCTACATTTCAGTACCATGCCAGAAGAATGCATCACTTCCATTTACATCAAGGCAAGAAAATTAAATCGTGTTAAAACGAATCTAAAGGAATCTAAAACAAATTTAATCACCAATGTACAGAAAGCAATGACAAGCTCAGGAGAAGAAGGCAAGAGATTAGAAAAGTAACTGAGAAACTTTCAGGGTCTGCAAATCTGACCCAAATGAACAATAAGAAATGAAACAATGTGGTGTTTATCGTGTCACCTATGGATTGCTCTTTTGTGCCAAACCACAGCTCTACTGCAGGCTCAGCCACAGCTATGGGCTGTCAGGAAAAACTGAGAGCAGAAAAAAGCCTGGCAGGCCAGAGACTGCTTCTAAGGAGAGAACAACATTGCCTGGAACTGCAGCTGCTTTCCAGCCCAAATAACGCTTTTGCAAAGGACATTTTTACCTGAGAGTCTGGCAGAGGATTCCCATCTGGCCGGTATTGTGCCACACAAACCTTCCACACTTTGGGACCGGGTTGCTCTGCAGAAGCATTCTCATCCTCACTGGTCACCTTTTCCTCAGAGCTGCTTCCTGTCAAAAACGCTGACATGAATCAAAAACTTTTTATTGAGAGAGATGTAAGTAAAGCAGCGTGCTGCAGCACGCTGGGCGGCCGGGGGGCCGCAGCCCCACCACCGGCTCGCACCTTCACTAAGGTGAAGCTGGCCCTTTATACTTTTCACAAAGCCCTTCCCCTCAGTCTCCCATCAGTTCATCATTGGTTCCCAAACCGCGGGCTCTCCCAGCACTGGTTCGTGCTTCGCGGGCTTCTCTCTGTTGTCGATGGGAACGGTTTCACGTTTCGCGGGCTTCGCTCTGCTGCTGAGGGGAATGGTTTCATGTTACGTCCGTTTCGCGGGCCCCTGCAGTCGGCCACTCCTCCTGTTTGTCTGGCTTTTGTTCCTTAAACATACACTTACAAATACACCCCAAAACAACAGGACACAACAAACCGCCTTAACAAACTGACCAAACAAACATTATTAAACTGAAAGATACACTCAACAAAACAATAACCTACAATTTTAAACCCTTATTTTTCACAATCCCCCCTTTCAATTTTTATTGTTTTGTTGCAAGAATGTCAGGACAACCCCAATATGCACAGTAATAATGTCCAGGATAGTTGCAATAAGGCCTACCGCATACGCAACAGGGCACCAATAGGATTCTACCTGTATTACAACCTCCATCCTGTGATTCCCCACCACATGTACTGTTCTGCCTCTCCGCCGGCCGTTCTTTGGCAAGGAACGCCGGGGAATGCCATCTTCTCGGCAGCAAGCAGCACTCTTCAAGGGACACAGGACAATTTACCCGGCTCCTGGGGTGAGCTTAATTTGCGTCTTATCCTGGACACGATTAGGTGCAATCCACACAACAATTTAACAGAGTAATCACAAAAGAAAGATCCACAATCAGAACCAAGGGATTTACAAAGTCCAATAACATTGCTTATAATATCGGAGGCGATTCTTAAAAACAGAAAAAGCAAACTCTTAACAGATTGTTATAAAATGTTGTGGATTGTTTATTAAACTGTTATATGTGTTAAAAAATCTTTTATTAAAGTATTGTAGTAAGCTGTTTTGGATAGTGGGTGGAGCATTAAGATCACAGCCTAGTGACGTAGTTGTTAAGAGGCAGAGGCAGAAGAGGAGACCCCTAGTAACAACTGGAAGATGCGCAGTACATCAAGAAGAGAAATGTAACAAGAAGAGGAGTCTTTAAAAGGCCTGCCGTGAGAAAAGTGGGTGTGGCAGTAGGAGGCAAGTCTGGTTAGAACAGACCCCCCTGTCACCCAGCGCCGTTTTGCTCAATATTCTACTTGCTATAATTGAATAAATTTTAATTTGGTTTTTTATAAAACGCAGAGTACACGGTCAATTTATTACAATTGGTGCCGTGACTCAGATAAGGGAATAGTGTATGGTGGTTCTTCGGAGGGGGCCCCTGCAGTGATTTTGCGGCTCCGGAGACTGTCAGTACACTCAACCCTTACCGACGAACCTAAAATCTAGAATATTGAGCAAAGGGAACCGGTAAAACCCCATAAACAATTCTGTGCACGGGAGTCCGGACGAAGACGCGTGGGACGCGTAAGTATTGCGCAAGGCATTGCGCAAGGAACAATCCGGGGAGGATTGGCTGTCCGGGCGGGGTTGGGGATCCTGGAATATAACGAATGAGAGGTTCGACATACTGAACCAAGCGAGTGCGGACCCTTTAGTACTGCGGTTCCCATCTCCCGCGAGGGACTGGGCCAGGAATAAGGGGAGCGAGTGAGTGTGTGAAAGAGGATATTCCAGAAGATGGGATCGAAGGGCAGCAAGCCTTTGACACCCATGGGGAGGGTACCCTTGGTGCCTAAGAATACCCCTTTAGCATTTATTTTAGAAGAGTGGAAACACTTCCCGGGAGCAATAGGGAAGAGCAAACAAAAAATGATTGAATATTGTACCAAAGTATGGGGAGGGAAGAAAATTTCTAAAGAAGTTATATGGCCGGTTTATGGGTCTGATAAGGATTGGGTAAGACAACTATTAAATTTTTGGGTTAATGAAAAAGAACCTCTTAATGTAGAGGAGAGTCAATATGCAGCGATATGGTTAGAAACACCCCAGGCTGTGCTAAATCCATTAAAAGAAGTGAAGGTTGAACAGAAAAAGAAGAAAAAGGGGAGAGATGAGGACCTTTTAATTCCCCCTTCTTATGTTCAACCACTGCCAACCCCTGCTGTCCCGCCGCGTCGCCCCTTCTGTCCGGACACTGTCGCCCCTCCTGCTGCTCAACCACTGTCGCCCCCTCCTGCTGCTCAACCACTATCAACCCCTATCGCTCCTGTTGCCCCACTAATATCGCCTCCTGTTGCCCCACCACAATTGCCTCCTGTTACCCCACCATCACTACCTCCTGTTGCCACACCACCATCTCCTCCTGTAACTCCTAGGGCATCACCCCCTCTGTCAGAATTTTCTCCTTCTAGACGGAGAACTAGGAGCCAGACAAGGGCAGTTCAGATGTACCCTTAAGGGAAATGCCTATGGGAGGACCACAACCACATATAGGATATATATCTGTACCCTTAAATTCTGCTGATTTGCGAGAATTTAAGAGGACAGAAATGGGCAGTTTAATCGAGGATCCACTAGGGGTAGCAGAGAGATTTGATCAATTTTTAGGGCCAAGTCTTTATACTTGGGAGGAAATGCAATCCATCTTAGGGCAGTTGTTTACTGCGGAAGAAAGAGATATGATCAGGAGGGCAGGGATGCGTTTATGGGATGCCCAACATGCCCAGGGACCACAAGCAGACCTTAAGTGGCCCCTACAGAATCCAAATTGGGATAATCAGAACCCAGTACATAGAATTCATATGCAGGATTTAAGAGTAATTGTGGTCCAAGGAATTAGAGAGGCAGTACCTCGTGGTCAAAATATTAATAAAGCATTTAGTGAGAGGCAGAAAAAGGATGAGAGTCCTACGGAATGGTTAGAGCTGTTAAGAAAGAGTCTCCAGCTATATTCTGGAGTAGATCCTAGTACTCCTGTGGGGCAAGCACTACTTAAAATCCATTTTGTGGCTAAGTCATGGGAAGATATCAGAAAGAAGTTAGAAAAATTAGAAGATTGGCAGGATCGAGGGTTGGATGAATTATTACGAGAGGCGCAGAGGGTATATGTTAAGAGAGAAGAGGAGAGCAGTAAGCGGCAGATAAAGATGATGGTAGCGGCAGTGAGGGAGGACTGCAAGGGTAGGCCTCCCGAACGTAGAACTGCTGAGCGGAAAAAGGAGAACCAGGCAGTAAAAAGAGAACAAGGCAGTTGTTTCTATTGTGGGAGAAAAGGACACATTAAACGAGATTGTCGACTAAGAATTAGGGATGATGAAATGGTAAAGGTAGAATAGGGGTGTCAGGGGCTCTACATTTTGGGGGACCAGAGTCATCGTGAGCCCTTGATAACTTTAAAATTGGGTCCCTAAAGACAAGAATTTACATTTTTGGTGGATACGGGAGCTGAAAAATCGACAATTAAACAAATTCCAAGGGGATGTAAAATTTCTTCTGAAAAGGTACAAGTAATAGGGGCAAAAGGAGAACCTTTTAGGGTAAATAAAATTAAGAATGTAGTATTTGAATCTGAAACTAAGACTGGAATTGGAGAACTTTTGTTAGTTCCCCGAGCAGAATTAATTTGTTGGGCGAGATTTGATTGTTGAATTACAATTGGAAATTAAAGTGAAAGATCAGGAGCTGACGGTATTGGCATATCCCTTGACTGTAGAAGATCATAAACAGATCAGTCCGGATGTGTGGTATCTCCGGACGCAATTAGCAAACTTGAAAATTCTCCCATAAAGGTCCAAATTACTGAACCACAAACACCTGTAAGAATTAAACAATATCCAATATCCTAGAAGGATGGAAGGGATTAAAGCCAGAGATTGATCGACTATAATACAAGGGATTTTAGAGCCCTGCATGTCACCATTTAACACAACCAATTTTACTGGTAAGAAACCAATGGGAAGTACAGGCTAGTACATGATTTAAGAGAAATAAATAAAAGAACAATAACACGGTTCCCGGTTGTAGCAAATCCTTATACGTTGTTAAGCAAATTAGGACCTCATCATTCTTGGTACAGTGTGATAGCTTTGAAAGACGCCTTTTGGGCCTGTCCCTTAGCAGAAGAATGTCGTGATTATTTTGCATTTGAGTGGGAAGATCCAGATACTAATCGGAAACAACAACTGAGATGGACCGTGCTCCCACAGGGTTTACGGAGTCCCCAAATTTATTTGGACAAGCATTAGAAGAATTACTAAAAGAATACAAAATACAGGATGGAAATATTTTGCTACAATACGTGGATGATTTGCTGATAGCGGGAACCGAAAAGGAGTTAGTAAAACAAGAAACTATTGGGCTATTAAACTTTTTAGCAAATAAAGGACTAAAAGTATCCCAGGAGAAACTACAGTTTGTAGAAGAAAAGGTAAAATATTTGGGACATTATATATTTAATGGAAAAAAAATATTAGATCCGGAACGAATTAAAGGTATCATAGAATTACCCCTGCCAAAAACTAAAAGACAGATACGACAAGTATTAGGGCTATTTGGATACTGTAGACAGTGGATTGAAAATTATAGTTGTAAAGTAAAATTTTTATATGAGCAGTTAATAAAAAGATAGTTTACCTAAATGGACTGAGCGAGACCAAGATTATTTAAGGACTTAAAAAGGAATTAAGTCAAGCTCCAGTACTGAGTCTTCCAGATTTAAAAGACCATTCCATTTATTTGTTAATATAAATGAAGGAACAGCGTTTGGGGTACTTACACAGGAATGGACTAATCAAAAGAAATCTATAGCTTATTTGTCAAAACTTTTAGACCCAGTAAGTAGAGGATGGCCAAGCTGTTTACAGATAATAGTTGCTGCTGCTTTATTACTTGAAGAAACAAATCGGATTACTTTTAATGGGGAAATTATTTTATATGCTCCTCATAACATTCGGGGAATATTACAGCAGAAAGCAGAAAAGTGGCTTACGGATAGTCGATTATTGAAATATGAAGGAATGCTAGTAGAATCTCCAAAATTATCTTTAAAAACTATAGGAGCTGTCAACCCAGCAGAATTTTTATATCCAGGAGAGGATGTAAAATCAATGCATGATTGTTTTCAAGTAATCGAGCAGCAGACCAAAATTAGACCTGATTTAGAAGAAGAGGAGTTAGAACAAGGGGAAATATTGTTTATAGATGGGTCCTCAAGAATAGTGGAAGGGAAACGGCTGTCTGGATACGCAATAGTTAAATTTAAAAATGGACAGATTAAAATTTTAGAGTCGGGACCTTTAAGTGCTGGTTGGTCTGCTCAAGCTTGCGAATTGTATGCTTTATGGAAAGCGTTAAAACTACTAGAAGGGAAAGAAGGAACAGTACACACAGATTCTCGGTATGCATATGGAGTTGTACATACCTTTGGAAAAATATGGGAAGAGAGAGGATTTATAAATTCGCAAGGAAGGGATTTAATACATTCAGAATTGATACGTCAAGTTCTTAATGCATTAAAAGCTCCAAAGAGAATAGCTGTGGTACATATTAAAGGACATCAAAGGGGAACCAGCTACCAGATTAGGGGAAACAACGCAGCTGACGAAGAAGCTAAGAGAGTTGCTGGGAATTGTACAGTAATTTTAGCAGTTCAAGCGGTTCCAGAAAAGCATTCCTTTTCCTTTAGTGAAATAGAAAAAGAAAAGTTGAGGCAAATGGGAGCTGTGGAGAAAAATGGAAAATACCTATTACCTGATAAAAGAGAAATTTTACCCAAGGGATTGGCAATAGATATATTCTCAAAAATACATAGCAAAACACATTGGGGAACACAAGCATTAGTTGACCATTTTGATCAGCTATATGCATGCATAGGAATGTATAATGTGGCGAAATCTGTAGTGGCTGCTTGTGAAACATGCCAAAAAGTTAATAAAGGAAGGAATAGACAAAAATCATTCGGGGGACGCCCTCCAGCATATCGACCCTTTTCGCATATACAGATAGATTATACTGAATTACCAAAAGTAGGAAGATATAAATATTTATTAGTAATAGTAGATCATTTGACACACTATGTCGAGGCATTTCCAACTTCAAGAGCAACTGCAAACCAAGTTACAAAAGTGCTGCTAGAACAAGTAATACCTCGATATGGTGTGGTAGAAGTAATTGATTCAGATAGAGGAACACGTTTTGTTTCGAGGATTGTAAAAGACCTAATGGAAAATTTGGGTATCAAATGGGAATACCATACACCATGGCATCCGCAGAGCTCGGGAAAAGTTGAAAGAATGAACGGGGAGATTAAAACTATATTAACTAAATTGATGATTGAAACTAAATTATCATGGACTAAGTGTCTACCAATGGCTTTATTAATCCTAAGGACTAGGCCGCGGGCCGATCTGGGAATATCACCTTTTGAAATGATGTATGGTATGCCCTATCAGATAGAAAATCCCCAGACAAATATTTTAATACGTGACCAGGTAATTAAGGAATATATTTCACAATTGGCAAAACATCGTAATAATCTCTGGAAACGTGGGCTAATTGTACAGACACCCCCTTTGGATTTAAACATGCATAACATCAAACCAGGAGATTGGATATTAGTTAAAACTTGGAAAGAAGAAACGTTAAAACCTAAATGGGAAGGACCTTATCTTGTTCTGCTTACTACAGAGACTGCTGTTCGAACTGCAGAGCGAGGGTGGACTCATGCAAATCGCATTAAAGGACCAGTGAATCCCCCACAGTGGAGAATTGTTAGTCACCCAGGAGAAACCAAACTGGTGTTGAAACGATAAGCGTCTTTTGGAGATTCTGAACCACTTATATAGAGGGCGGTTCTTGTTTATAGCTTGTTAGTATTATACTTAATAGGAGTTGTTATATGTCATTGTTGGTTGTGGTTGTTATCTGTTTGTGTGTTTTAAATGCAAAAGATGTAAGGAAAATTGGTGGAAACATTATAATTAGGGGGGGGTGCCTCCGGAAGGAGTTTGAGATTCCTGTTATAACAGAAATAAGAAGGTGGCTATTAAAAGATTTATACTTTTGGTTTTATTTAAAATTTTGAATACATCCTAATTGTTGCTGTTCAGTGTAGGTTCGAAGCCCTAAACATAGAATGCACTTCTTGAATGGTGAGGGCCAAATCGTGGGCTGCAGCGAACTCACAGGTTCAAAGACAGAAGGCTCAGCTGGTGCTCCTGCTGCCGAGAAGATGGTACACCCTGTGTCTGCTGGGGCAGTCGACAGGCGAGGCAGAGGAGGAACCCAGAGAGACCACAGCCTGGGACCTGGAGTGTACGGGCGGCCCTGGCCGAACTCCCATTCTTTCAAAAGGAAAATAGGTAAAATAAATGGGCTGGTCTCTCACTGGACTAGTAACAATATTGGGAGAAAAATGCAGAGGAGGCAATTTAAAAAGATTATACAGACACCTCTTTTCCTGTACATCCTTTGTTTTATGATACCAATTTCAGATTCAACTAATCCACATGAACCATACAGGTGGACATTAAGTAGACTTGAGGACCAGAAGATTTTGAGCCAATACACAGGGCCAGAAGAACCAAACTTTCATGTATACTTGTGCGATCTAGTACAAACAGAACCATGTTTGAATTATTATCCGTATTACATTTGTCCTGCATCAAATCCAGGGAAAGCATATTGCAACTATCCAGGGCATTTTTATTGTGCATATTGGGGTTGTGAGACTGTTGCTTCAGATTGGAAAGTTACCACACCTGACAAATATATAATGTCTCGATATTCCTAAGTTACTGGTTTTGACATCAAACTTAAAAATGCAAACTGTATCGCCCTCTGTAAGCAGTGATGAATATGAAGAAGATGAAGTTTAATAAACAAATGAGTATCAAAAGAAAAAGGGGGGGATTGTTATAAAATGTTGTGGATTGTTTATTAAACTGTTATATGTGTTAAAAAATCTTTTATTAAAGTATTGTAGTAAGCTGTTTTGGATAGTGGGTGGAGCATTAAGATCACAGCCTAGTGACGTAGTTGTTAAGAGGCAGAGGCAGAAGAGGAGACCCCTGGTAACAACTGGAACATGCGCAGTACATCAAGAAGAGAAATGTAACAAGAAGAGGAGTCTTTAAAAGGCCTGCTGTGAGAAAAGTGGGTGTGGCAGTAGGAGGCAAGTCTGGTTAGAACAGACCCCCCTGTCACCCAGCGCTGTTTTGCTCAATATTCTACTTGCTATAATTGAATAAATTTTAATTTGGTTTTTTTTATAAAACGCAGAGAACATGGTCAATTTATTACAAGCAGAATCCAGATCAAAAGCTTGACCTCACACTCAGCCTGTTCCTGCAGCTCAGCAAAGGGACTCTCAGGATGCACGACATGTGCTTTGTGGTGCCAGCCAGAGACTGCAGTATTAATGCCCAGAAATGTCCCCTGGACACTTTCTGCTCTCCATTTGCCACACAGTTCTGATAAAACAGAACTGAAGAACCCAGAGAGAATAAAACCTCCCTCTGTAGGCTCTGAGAAGTAAAGCACAAGGCAACATTTCATTATATAAATCTACTGATTTTTCTAAGATTCCTTTAGGGTTCTGTGGCCTCAAAAGCATAGACTGGATTTTAAAACCTCACAGAAGGAGCTAGGTGTTTGATCACAGGGCAACTGAATGTTGTGTCTGGAGGACAAGGTAACACAGCAACCCTGCTAGTGGACATGGAGTCACAGCTGCCCTCACAGCTTGACAAGAAGCAGTGTAACAAATCAGCACATCCACAAATCTTCTTGTGCTGCTCCACCTGATGCTGAAGGCAACAGGAAACACACTCAGTGCTGACAGTACAAACCACCTCAAGAAAAGGCCTGGGTCCTTTTCCTCCTCAGCTCCTCCAGACTTAAAGATCCTACCTCCTCTCTCCACAGCAGCTGCATCCAACGTAGAGCCAAAAGCTTCTCGCCACAGGGGAGAGTTGAGGATAAAGACCTCGTCTGGATCACCTGCAGGCTCTGCTGCTTCCTCCTCCTGAGCTTCACTCGCTGCCACTTGGTCACTAGGACTAGAGAGAGAAAGAGAGGAAGCAGAGTTGGGAAAAACAACCACTTCCTGGCAGGTAGCACTTAGCAGAAGAGTTACCAGCCACTTTTTATTCATCCTCCACACAGTCACCCCAATTCAGGTACTCCTAAGTACTTCTGAAAGGCAATACACACAGAACTTTCTGCAGGGCTGGTGCACACTTCAGTGATCCCTGCAGTCACCTTCATCCTAGAGATGCACATCCCAAGGCAATAACTCCTGCCTGGTACACTGTTTCAGCCTCACTTTTAAAAAAGCACCCCTAACCACATCAGAGAAGGAACACCACAAATGCTCAAAAGCCACGCTGATGACTGACCACTTCTTGGAATCAAAAAGTTATTCCAAAATGTGGAATACACAGGAATAACAGTGTAATTATCTGCTGGCAGCCCATCAGTGTCTTTCTGGGAAGCATCAGCTCCGTCCTGAAGGAGAACTTTGATCAAATTAAGCTTCCCACCACCACCACCACCAGCCATCATGAGCTGGGTTCTGAAAGATCCAAGTATGCTATGAAATGGATCATTTGACACAGACACTGTCATTATTTTCATTCCTTCTTGCTCTCAGAAGAAGCCTTTTCCCCATTACTCTCTCAGGAACGAAAGAAAAAGCAGGTTCCCTTAAAAGCAACAATAAAAGGGGAGAGGGAGTCAAAACAGCTGCGTGGTCAAAGGTACCACATGGACAACACTTCAGGGCACATGAGGCTGCTGTGCAGCAGTTTCTGGAACTGAGGCACTGCTGCCAGGCTCATGACACATCTCCCTCCAGACAATGCCTCCTGGACATCCTCATCAAGGCAGAAAGTACTTCCCTGAGGTACCACAGCAGCCAAGCACAGACTGCTTCCACAAGTCACACAGAAACAGCTCCTTCCATGTGCCCCCCTGCTTTTGTTCAGAGCACATTCCCACGCCTCTCAGCAACCCAACAGAAAGAAGACTAAAGGCACCCCTTGGGATAAACCCCTTATTACCTCCGATCCTGGTTTCCAGCTGCTTTTTTCCGCAGAAACTCAGCTATCTCTGCCTGGCCTTTAGAGACAGCAAGACTGAGGGGGGTAAAGCCCTCCTGAAAGGACAGACAAATCCATCGAGTTGAGAACCAAAGTCAAAAACAGTCTTTGACAGAAATAGTGCTGCCTCTCTGAAACAACTTCCTGAAGAAATCATAAGAATTTACCTTGTTCTCAGCATCAAGCCTGGCATGACGCCGGAGCAGCTGCTGCACTACACTGACATCACAGAAAAGGACTGCCAGGTGGAGGGCTGTGTTGCCAGACACGTCAGTCAGATTGGGGTCTGCACCTCTCCGCAGCAGCAGAGTCACACAGGATTCTCGGTTGAACTGCACTGCCTGAGAAGACACAAGGAAAGGAAAGACTTGCAAAGGTTGCATTTCACTCCACCACAGCTCGCTCAGCTTCTGACCACTGGCAAAGGAGAGCACCCTCAAGGATCAGCTGAGAGATGCCTCTGCCACTCCAAATCCAACAGGCGTCTTGCCACACAGCTCTGAGGACAGACACCTCTCCCTTCATGCACACTCCAGAAGCCCCTCTGCTCTTCCAAGAGCAGAACTTCCCTCACTCACCATCATCAGGGGTGTTCTCCCGGAATTGTCAGCAGCATTCAACTGGCAGTGCTGCCTTAGGAGAAAGTTGGCGACGCCTGCGTGGCCGTTTGCACAGGCCAGGTGGAGAGGTGTCCTGAGAATGAAACAGGGGAGCTTAACACTGACAGACAACAAAAAAAAACAAAGCTGGGACACCACCCAGCCCAGGGAACCCTGCCCAGACCCTGCTGCTGCTGCTGCAATCCAGCAGGGAGGGCAGGGCCAAGCAGCAGCCCAGCACCTCCAGGAGCACTGGCACCCACCCAGCAGCTCCCAGCACTGGAAAGCTCTCGAGTTCCCCCTCCCAGCTGACAGGGCACATCTTGCTTTGCAAGCAATCAGCTCCAAGGGGATCCCACACAAACCCAAACTGGACACTGTGCAGGAGGATTTCCATGGAATGTGCTGGAGGAACCTTGAAGGTCATCGAGTCCCATGAGCAGGGACACCTCCTGAAGAAGAGAGTGGATCAGGCCAAGCTGTTTGTGTGAATTTACTTTATGTAGAATTAAGACTTGTAATATGCTAATGAATTTGTATTCATAATTACTAAGAATTCAGGGTTTAACTGAGAAAGAAGCTAACAAAAAAAGAAGCTGCCTTTTCCCATACAAAACAGCTGAGACATTTCACTTTCCCATACACAGCAGCTCAGACATGTCATTTTCCTACTAGAACAATGTAGCCAATACAAGGTCCTAACGGGATTAACTTCTAGCTTGGAAATAATTGAGTATAAGTCTTTTCTTCTGTAACTCTTTTCTTAAAACAAGTTTGTTCATAAGAACAAGTCTTGTTCTTATTCAGGTGCCAGCTGGACAACAAAGGATGTGAACATCCGCACAAGGACAACAGAAAGATATCACCATCAACGGATAAGAAAATTATAGCTGGGGTCTGATATCGCCTTGTAACAATATAATGAAGTCAGCAAGAACTGAACTGAGAATGTAGTAATATTGTAACCTCCCCCTTTTACTGTATAAATACCCCAAGCCCTTTTCCTTTAACCCTTGGAACTCTTTGTCCGGCGCAAGCTGGGAGTTCCCCGGATCCGAAAATAAAAACCTTTGCTGTTTAAAGACTCAAAACTCTGTCTCTAAACAGTTTTGTTTGGCCTTTTTCGGCTTCATTTTTGGCAACCGCGGCAGGACTGGACTCCGTCGTGCCGTGGTCCAGGGGGGGCCCGGGGACGCTTTTGGGGCCCCCCGACGAATTCTGTCGGATAAGCCTCCCCTACTCCCTTGGCTCTACACACCGATGGACACCAGACCTTCCTCATACTGAAAAGGTATTTATATTTGTTTGTGTTTCGAGGCCTCTAGGAAAGGGGGTTAGAGTCCCCAGGGGGTAGTTTCCCGGGGGGGTCAGAGTCCCCCTGGGAGGTTTGGGTTCCTCAGGATTCACAGGGACGGGGGGACGCCCCCAGGCTGACGGATTAGAGTCCAGTCTAGCGTTGAGTTCGTCCCTCTCCGGGGTTCTATTCCCCAGGAGAATTGAAGTCCATACGCAGCAGTGGGAAAAGTTTTTGGTAATGCTGTGGTTCATATGATCATATGGTGATTGAGGATTATCTTATTCTGCTGTATTGCTTGTCAGTAATCTAGGTGTTTTGAGTGTTTGGTGTGCCGTTTTTTTAGAGTATTAGGTGTTTTTGGTAATTACGCGCCCCCATCAAAGAATTCGGGGGCGTTGCGGGGAGTCTTTTGCCGCAACACCGGCAGGTATTCGGGGTTTATAGCGGCATCTTGTGACCGTCGGCGGTAAAGCAACGTGTAAGGTTTTGTGTCAGATTTTACCTGTGCAGAGTTCTGACTGAAAGTGCGTGTGTGTCCCTGAAAGTGAGTGATTGAGACGCAATTTAATTACAAAACGAGTGCAGAGTCCCGATTTGCGGTTCCGTGTCACCCGCGAGGGTGCCGGCCAGAGATGGACGAAGCGATTGGTGTGAATCTGGAGTGTTAAAATAAGAAGTGTGCTTGAATAATAAGTGGAGTAGGGTGTTGAAACTGTAAGTTGCTGAAATCTGAATAGAATTTGGTAATCCAGAAAGGGTCCCAGAGTTGTAACCTCTCGACCAGGCATAATGAGGACTGAACAGAGTAAGGAAATTGATGCTAAAACCCCCTTGGGATGCATTTTAAAACATTGGAAAGAACTTGGTGAAATCCCAGGGGGAAATATAAGGAAAAAGACACTTGTGAAATATTGTCAGGATTGGTGGCCGTTGTATAAATTAAATGAGAGGGAAAGGTGGCCACCGGAGGGAAGTTTAAATTATAATACCATCCACCAACTTATGTTGTTTCTCCGTAGAAGAGGAAAGTGGGATGAAGTGATATATGCAGACATGTTTTTCACTTTAAGGGATAACCCAGAATGGCAAAAGGATTGTGTAACAAATGCATCACCCCAAGATCCCTTGGTTTTAGCCCTAGAAAGGGATCAGAAGAACAGTGAAGTGAAGGAACGCTGTTGTGATGCTTGTAGTACAGGGAAACGATGCCTTAAGTTGAAAGAAAAAGGCAGTGATGCGGAAAGTACCATTAGCCTCCAAGAATATCAGCCTCTTGTGCTAGGATGTGGAGTACCACTGCCAAGGTTACAACAAGAAAGCAGCAGTAGCTCCGCAGAGTTGGAAAGTGAGAAAAGGAAGGAGTTGGAAAGTGAGGAAAGGAAGGAGTTGGAAAGTGAGAAAAGGAAGGAGTTGGAAAGTGAGGAGAGAAAGGAACTGGAATGTGTTTCACAAAAGTTGGAGGGGGGGAGACAAAGAGAAAGCCCCAAAGGAGACAGGGAAAAAGGTGAAGAAGAGAGAGAACAGAGCAGACACCGAAAACCTGAGAGATGATCCCGGAGAAGGAACCAGCCATTCATATTACACAAGGGCAACCGAGCGAAAGGAAAAGGAAAGGGAGGCAGAAATAGCGAGGATAGAAGAAAGAGCAAAATTGGAATTAGAGAAAGCGAGATTAGAAGCAAAGATAGCTAAGGTAGAAGCCAAAGCTGAGGCAGAGAGAGCAAGGCTAGAAGCAGAGAAAGCTAGGATAGAGGCTAAAGCTGAAGCAGAAAGGGTAAAACTAGAAGCGGAGAAAGCAAGACTTGAGGCAGAAAAAGCTGAAGCAGAGAGGGTAAAAGCTCAGACCGGAGAGACAGCAAGATTAGAAACAGAGAAAGCTAAGGCTGAGGCAGGGAGGGTGAAACTAGAAGCAGAGACAGCTAAAGCAGACAGGGCAAAAATAGAAGCAGAGAAAGCAAGACTGGAGGCAGAAAAAGCTGAAGCAGAAAGGGTAAAAGCTCAGACCGGAGAGACAGCAAGATTAGATAAGCACGGATAAAAGTACCATTTACCAAAAGCGACCTTAATAATTGGAGAGAGGAAGTGAAAAATTTAAGGAGAGACCCAGAAGGAGTCGCTAGGAGGTTTGAATTAACTACAAAGAATTTAGACACTGATTGGGGGGATATTGATCTAATGCTATCTGAATTATCAGAGACAGAAAAAGAACCTGTTTTAAAAACTGGAAGGGAAGAGGCTGAACTGCTACAGGAGCCTGTGGATGTCGTATTTCCAACCAGTAATCCACACTGGGATCCAAACAACCCACACCAATATGATTATTGCTGCAATACAGAAGGCTAGCTGTACAGGGCTTGCGAAGAGCAATACCGAAAGCAGTAAACTGGGCAGCCCGGTTTGAAGTGAGACAAGGACAGAATGAAACACCAACAGACTTTTTAGAAAGGCTTAGAGCGGCAATGAGACAATATACCCCCTTAGATCCTGGGTCAGAAATAGGTAAACAACAACTGCTGGGATTGGTAATGGGGCAGTGTTGTGCAGATATCAGAAAGAAATTGCAAAAACTTGAATATCCTGCAAATAGAGATCTGGAAATGTTAATGAATGAGGCTTGGAAAGTGTACAACAATAGGGAACAAGAGAGAGACAAGAAAGAGGGTAAGAGACTTGCCAGAATTATAGCAGCAGTAAACGCAAGTCCAAGGCTTCCAAGTGCTAGAGGTAGAGGGCGTGGTTATTCTATGAGAGGGAAAGGAAGGTTTCAGCAAAATAAGGTGAACCCGAATGAATGCTTTTAATGCCACCAAATGGGACACTGGCAACGAGAATGCCCTAAACAAAACAGAGAACTTGGAGGGGCATCTGTTGTTCCAGTTGCTCATGATACTGATAACTGAAGGGGACCGGTGGGTCATTCCCACTGGTTAAAATAGAGCTAGGGGAAGATAAAGAGGAACTGGATTTTTTAATTGACACTGGAGCTACCTATTCAGTCTTAAATCAGGAATTAATACCAAAATCTGATTAATCTGTACATGTTGTGGGGGCGACAGGCCAAGCAGAAAAGGCTTTCTTCTTGAAACCTCTTAAATACAAAATTGGGAAACAGATGGGGATTCATCAGTTCTTATACTTACCTAATTCTCCAAAACCTCTGCTAGGGAGAGACTTGTTAGAGAATTTAGGGGCAGTAATAAAATTTGATAAAAACAAACTTGAACTCCAGGTAAACGAAGAACAATTCATAACTGCCCTAAGTCTAACTATCAGTTGTGTTACACCAGACTCTGATAATCATAACATCAACTGAATCACAAACGGAACATATCCGTCCGTGTGGGCAACTGATATACCTGGAAAATCAAAACAGGCTACCCCCATCATTATCGAATTAATACCAGGGGCTAAACCAGTAAACAGAAAACAATACCCCCTGAGGCTGGAAGATAGGAAGGGAATTGAGCCATTGATAGAGAGGTTTTTAGAATTAGGGCTGTTGATAGAATGTGAATCAGATTTCAATACACCAATATTACCAGTCAAGAAACCAAACAGGACTTACAGACTGGTACAGGATTTAAAGGTTGTAAATGAGATTACTAAAACTCTACATCCAGTGGTAGCTAATCCTTATACACTTTTGACCAAACTCAAAGATAATCTGATCTGGTTTACAGTGTTAGATTTGAAAGATGCATTTTTCTGCCTTACCTTAGCCCCAGAAAGCCAAAAGATTTTTGCCTTTGAATGGGAATCTGTTGGTAAAGGGAGGAAAACACAACTAACCTGGACGGTGTTACCTCAAGGTTATAAAAATAGCCCTACAATATTTGGAAATCAATTGGCCAAAGAATTGGACCAGTGGGAGCGGCCACAGGGAGAGGGCACTCTTCTGCAATATGTGGATGACTTACTGATAGCAACTGAAACAGAAGAACAATGTGTTGAGTGGACAATCTCGTTGTTAAATTTCTTGGGTTTAAACGGTTATCAAGTCTCCCAACAGAAAGCACAGCTAGTACAAGAAAAGGTGGTCCACCTAGGATACGAGGCAATTTTAGTTGAATCAGATGACATAACCATTCAAGTCACTAATGTTGTCAACCCAGCATCATTCCTAGAAGGAAGAGTGTCAGCAGAGCTGATTGAGCACTTTCTAGAAACCGTCGAGGCTGTGTATTCCAGCCGTCCGGATCTCAAGGAGGAGTCACTCGAAGGGGCAGATGACTGGTTCTCGGATGGCAGCAGCTTCGTAAAGCAGGGAGTAAGGATGGCTGGCTACACAGTAACTACAACAGAGCAGGTAATTGAATCAAATCCCTTGCCTGTGGGAACTTCAGCACAGAAGGCCAAACTAATAGCTCTTACCCGAGCCCTCGAGCTGGCAAAAGGGAAAAGAATTAATATATGGACGGACTCTAAGTATGCTTTCTCTGTCGTGCATGCCCATGGGGCAATCTGGAAGGAGCGAGGACTGCTGACTGCCCAGGAAAGACCCATAAAATATGCAGCAGAAATCCTACAGTTGCTGGAGGCTGTTTAGCTCCCAACCCAAGAGGCCATAACGCATCGCAAGGGGCACCTGAAAGGTAACACCGCTCCAGAAATAGGTAATAGAGCAGCAGATGCGGAAGCTAAATTAGCTGCTGCAAGAGCCAACGATTTAGTATTGGCCCTGGTACCAGAAGAATTGGATACTAATTTTCAACCAGAGTACCAGGAATCAGACCATAAGTGGATACAAAAGAACAAAGGTAAAATGTTAGATAGTGGATGGGGTCAGCTAGAAACAGGACAACTAGTGATGCCAGAGAAATCAGTATGGCAATTTGTAAAAACAGAACATGACAAGGTCCACGGGGGATTAGATCCTCTTTATCAGCATTTAAAAGTTAGAATAGCAGGGCCAAAGCTAGTCACAGCAGTGAAACAGGTCACATCCCAATGTGAACGGTGTTTGAAAAGTAATCCAAACATGGGAACAAAGGTACACCAGGGAGTAATTGATAGAGGAAAATTCCCAGGGGAAGTGTGGCAGATTGATTTCTCTGAACTCCCAAGGAAAGAGGGGTATAAGTACCTCTTGGTTTTGACTGATACATTTTCTGGGTGGCCTGAAGCATTCCCATGCAGAACAAACAAAGAAAGAGAAGTAACTAAAGTCTTGATTAATAAAATCATTCCGAGGTTCGGGGTGCCCAGGAGCATTTCCTCGGACAGAGGCTCGCACTTTTGTCCTAAAATTGTACAAGCAATAAGTAAGGCACTGCAAATCAAATGGCAATTGCACACACCCTATAGACCTCAAGCTAGTGGGCAAGTGGAAAAGATGAATCATCTTATCAAACAACAAATTGCAAAGATATGCCAGGAAACTAATTTGCAGTGGTACCAAGCCTTACCTATTGCTCTGATCAGACTAAGGGTGAAGCCCCGCTCAAAAGAAAAACTGAGCCCATTTGAAATCTTATATGGGAGACCTTATGCCAGGCAGACTGTAAATAGTGAGGCTGTAGATCAAACAGGTAATCAATATGTGTATGATTATGTTATAGCTGTGGGGAAACACTTTGATAAAAATGCCACGGTGGTGATGGATCACCAACTTAAGCAACATGATTGTAAACTGCATCCTTTTAATCCTGGTGATTGGGTATATGTTCAGAATCTTTTAGAGAAACCTCTGCAAGAGAAATGGGAAGGACCCTTTCGAATGTTGCTCACCACCTTCACTGCAGTCCAAATTAAGGAGCGACCCACCTGGATCCACTACTCCCGAGTCAAGAGGGCCCCTGAACAATGCCAAGAACATTCCTGAAGGAGCTCAACATTATGGACTGGTGACCTTTAGTGTTGATGTTTGGACTCTGGATAAGTATGGCCTTATCACAAAACATTGCTCGGGGATGGCCACTGTCGGGTGCACGAATAGTTAAGGCACTGCCATGGGTTGGTACACCACGCGTGGCATTACACCCTGAGTCTGGCTTAAACATTCATGTGCTACGTAACAACCAGCTGTATGAGCAAAAAGACTGGAGTCAAAATAAAGGCCAATTATATTCCTTAACAGAAGAAGGGGATGAAATCCAGATAGGGTGTAAGAGTAATACTGTGAAAAGACAGGACGGTGATCTGATCAAACTAACTGTGAAACCTTTGAGACCTGTGTCACTAACACTTAACCTGGGACCTGGGATATGGGTCAGAAGGGAGGGACCAGCCTCTTGCACCTGGGAAGGGGATAAAGAAAAGGAAAGATACGAAGCTCAGTGTGAAGTAAAGATAATACTGGAACACCCAATTGCAGTCACGTGTATGGTCTAGCAAATACGGAGCTGCTTCCGACATGTTTCTTGTAAAACTGACTGAGCGTTCCAACGCTACGGTATCTAATAAAAAGACTGCAAAGACCCCTCTTCCAAGCTGCAACAGAGCATACAATTTGACCCAGGTAGGACCTCAAGTGGTTAGGCAATCAAATGGGTTAAAGCTGTTGTTAGATCCTACATACTCACTGAAGAAAATTCAAGTCAACATCCAAACAAACATTACTCAGTTACGACAGGAATGCCAGCCCTATATCCAGCAAAGCCTTACGGGCTGGAAGGCGTGGTTGGCAGCCAGATCACGCCCTAGGCACGTGCAATGAGATGTCACTGGATGGTTTGGCACTGGGCTAGGGGTACTGAACACGATAGACCAAGAAGTATTGGTAAACAAATTAATCACTTCCCATTTGGGGAACTCAAAGTGCCTTTGAGCTCATCCATACTTAGCCTCGCAGAAACACAGTCACTAGCAACTAAATTACTGACCCTAGTGGCTAATCACACCACTGAAGACCTTTTAAAGCTTGCAGAGTACACTGGTGATGCAAACAGAGAGATTGCACTCGCTATTCAGTGCACTCAAACACAGCAGTGGGTACAAACAGTAGCTGCAGGAATTCTGAGGGAAGGGACATCTGGAATACTACCCCAAGAGATAAAAGAAATGATAGCGAGAGATAGCTCTACAACACAATTTGAGAAGGATCATCAGGCATGGTGGCAACTTGTACATTTTACTTACTCGCAAGGTGAGCAAATCGAGGCCTACGTGCTCACTATCAGTGCTGCCAAGAAGGAAATCATCTTTCCTGTCCTGACCTTAGAAACTGTGCATCAGAATGTTGTAATTCGACCCATAGGCCATAATGTTTGGGCAAGTTTTGATCACTCCAGGCGTAAGAGGCAATCAATCAGTACAGAAGGCTGTATTCCGAAAGAACAACTAGGATATATTTGTGAAAATACAGTTATAAAAAATGAAGATGTGTTCTTAGATACTGAAGATAGTTTGTGTACTTTTGAAATGTTTCCCCATAACGACAACCAATCACAGGTTTATTATGTAGGAAATGGCTGCGTATATATTAGAACATTATGCCTTAATATTTTCATTGATTATTGTCCTGAGATAGCAAATGGTACAAATCTATGTGTGTGTAATTTTTCTAGAATCATAGGCTGTGATTCTGATTATTCTGTTCCTATAACCACTATGCAATTGATTGAAGCTGAGTATACTCTGTATCATAATGTACTGCATTTGCAGACAGGCATTGATCTTTTGAAGGCAATGCTTATACACCCTGACATAAAACAATTAGTCCGTGAAGTTAACAGAACTACACAACGCATGCTTTGGCAAGTAAGACATGATTCTAAAGGTATAAAACAGGTGCTAACAAAGATAGAACGAGTAGGGAAGCGTCACGCATGGGATATCTTTACAGGATGCTCCCCTGTGACTGCACAAGTACTCCATTACCTGATATACCCTCTAATAGTCATGGTTGTGATGATTCTCATGTTCTCCTTCTTCAATGTGTGGCTATACTATAAATTGAATGATGTAGTCAAAAGGATCCGAGTACTGTGGATAATGGTTCAAAGGCATGAGAACCTTCCCTTGGAACTTGACGAAGGATTTCGTAAGTTCTAAGGAAAGGGGGGAATGAAGAAGAGAGTGGATCAGGCCAAACTGTTTGTGTGAATTTACTTTATGTAGAATTTGAACTTGTAATATATGTTAATGAATTTGTGTTCATAACCAGTAGAATTCAGGGATAAACTAAGAAAGAAGTGACCAAAAGCAGATGAGACATGTCAAGACCCTAACGGGATTAACTTCTGTCTTGGAGATAATTAGAAGTGTAAGTCCTGGCACCACTGAGACAGCTGGGCACTGGGGGAGTGCAAACACCGGCACGAAAGGCAGGATGAGGCTGCCAGAACTAGCAGATAAGGGGAAGTTTTATTGCAAGGGTCCAATTATCCTCTATAACAAGGGGATGAGGTCATCAAGAGCAAGAAAGGTAAAAAGTTCAACCCTGAGGAAGACTTTGTTACTTCATCTGAAGACCCCCAAAGACCCCCGAACACATCCCCAAAAAGACAACTCCGCCCAGACTCCACCTGTTATGAATATGTATGTCAGGATGATGTAACCTCCCCTTTTACTGTATAAATACCCTAACCCTTTCCCTTAACCCTTGGAACTCTTTGTCCAGCGCAAGCTGGGGAGTTCCCCGGATCCGAAAATAAATCCCTTTGCTGTTTAAAGACTCAAACTCTGTCTCTAAACAGTTTGGCTTGGCCTTTTTCGGCTTCACACTGACTCCAAAATTCATCAGGAGGAAAACTGGGCAGTCTCCTGTCAACTCCCATGACAATTGTGCTTTTTGCCTGGGGCTCCCATGATATCTCAAGAGCAGAATGCCTGTCCTGGAATATCTTCTTCCAGTTAAAGGCAGAGTTTTCCCTCTTCATTTCAAGGAAAACTTGGAATTCAATCTTCCCTTTAGTCTGAAATCATTCAGCAATTCCACTTCTAGCTTCACCTTCCCTGTCAGAAAGCTGCTGAATGAACAAGTTCAATGCAGATTTCTACTCTACTTTCCATTCCTTTTTCCACCCCAGTGTCACTGGAGCTGTAGGCTTTGCTGTTCTCTGAACCCTCACTCTACCCCTAATGGGGTTTTAGGGTTGGAGGCACCTGTCCAGCCCATGGGATGTCCATGTTGGAATTCTGTTGAATCAGCAAGTTTAATACAGAACTCTACTCTACATTCCCTGCCTTTTGTTCCACCCCAGTGTCACTGGAGCTGTCAGCATGCTGGTTCACAAAACCCTAAAACAAACCCTAACCCTAACCCACCCTAACACCAACCCCTAACCCTGACCCCAAAAAGGCACAAAAGCTGCTTTCCTCCTCTGCCAGTGGCCAGCAGGATTCACCAGGAAAAAATTACAATCTCAGACAGCAGGCAGCACCTTAGAAAATCCAGATCCAGATTCTTCCTCAGTGCAAGTTAACACACAGGAAATGAACTACAACATTTCTCTCACCAGTACTGGCTTTTGCTGCTGTCCTGGGGAACCTTTTTTTGGGTCTTTGCTGCTGGCCAAGAGCAGGAACAGATTCATTGAAATACATGGGAACTGCAGCTCTTTCCTCTTCACTGCTGCATTCCTTCTCCTGCTTCTCTTCCTCATCAGATGATTCCTTCTGAAAGAGATCAAAGAAAACAGCTGGAAAGAGCAGAAACAAGCAGCTGCTTTATCACCCACTGACTGCTCTAAAAAGACTGTGTCTGCCTAAAGAAGAAGGAAGACTTTCTTGAGCTCTCTTGTACAAGGCCTTCCATCTTCCCAAGGAAATCTGAAGCAGCACAAAGAAATGACTGAGGTCCTGAATCTCACCCCTCAGAAGCACTTCCCCACTTCAGCCCAGCTGCCTTTCAGTTACACCAAGATCCCAGCAGCTCCTGGATCTTCCTCCTGCCCTCCCCAGCCCCACCACAGAAACCTCCCTGTCTTTCACAGAAAGTACCTCAGTAATCCTCTGGATTGCCAGGAAGCTGAACAGGAGCCAGCAGTGTGCCCAGGTGGCCAAGAAGGCCAATGGCATCCTGGGCTGGCTCAGGAACAGCGTGGCCAGCAGGTCCAGGGAAGGGATTCTGCCCCTGTGCTCAGCCCTGGGGAGGCCACAGCTTGAGTCCTGTGTCCAGTTCTGGGCCCCTCAGCCCCTCAGGAAGGAGATTGAGGTGCTGGAGCAGGTCCAGAGAAGAGCAAGGAGGCTGGGAAGGGATCCAGCAGAATTGCTGTGAGGAAGGGCTGAGGGAGCTGGGGGTGTTGAGGCTGGAGAAGAGGAGGCTCAGGGGAGACCTCATCACTCTCTCCAACTCCCTGAAAGGAGGTTGGAGCCAGGGGGGGGTTGGGCTCTTTTCCCAGGCAACTCTCAGCAAGACAAGAGGGCAGGGTCTCAAGTTGTGCCAGGGGAGGTTTAGGTTGGAGATGAGAAAGAATTTCTTTCTGGAGAGGGTGATCAGGCATTGGAATGGGCTGCCCAGGGAAGTAGTGGATTCTCCGTGTCTGGAGATCTTTCCAAAGAGCCTGGATGTGGCACTGAGTGCCATGGGCTGGGAACCACGGGGGGAGTGGATCAAGGGTTGGACTTGATGATCTCTGAGGTCCCTTCCAACCCAGCCCATTCTGTGATTCTCTGACCCGAGGCAGAAGCCAACACGAACCTGACAGCTTTCTGCTTCTCTGCTGCCACAGCTGGAAGGGAACCTGCCCCACCGCCTTCTTCCTCCCCGGAACCGCTGCCCAGCCTCCAAAGCTCACCCCGCTGCGGGTGCTCACGCCCATTCCCCAGCGGTACCGACCCAAACAAAGCCGAAGCGGCTCCGCGGTACCGCCCCGGCGGTTACCAACTCCCGGCACCGGGCGCCATCGGCGCCATCGCTTCCGCTTCCGCCTTCCTCTCTCTCCTCCTCTCCTCCTCTCTCCTCCTCCTTCTCCGCCGCGCCCCCTGGCGGCCGGGCGGGGTTCAGCCGCTGGGCAGTGGCTCCGCGGAGGGGGATGCGGTGGCCACGGCGGGCGAGCGGAGTGTCCTGGGGGCTGGGGGTGTCCTGGGGGTGTCCTGGGGGCTGGGGCTGAACTGGGGGTGTCCTGGGGGTGTCTTGGGGTAGTCCTGGGCAGGGGGAATTCCAAAGAGGTGGCTGGAAGGTGATGGGAGGTGATGCTCTGCTCTGCTCTGCCCTGCGCTGGCTGGGGAAGGGTGTGGGGTGTAGGGTGCCCAGGTTTAAAAATATCCCCCCCCAAAAAAAAGAGTGGAAAAAGTTTTCAGGGAATCTTACAGCTGTTTAGAGATAACCTGTCAGGTTCACCTCACACTTGTGTTTCACGTGATTGCTCCACTTTGAAATTCAGTGTTTACACTGAAGAACTTCAAACACAGATCCTCTGAGCTCCCAGCCACAAACAGTGCTTCATGGGATGTGTTTCAGGATTTAGAAGTTGATCTTTACTCTTTCAGATTGATAGCACGGGGAGGAATAAAAGAGGAAATGCCATTTGCAGAGGGCTCTGTTCATTTCCAATCACCTTTTTATTTCCAGCTAGTGAATAACTTCAGGAATGGAACTGGCTACACAAACAGGCTCAGGAAGAAGAGACAGCAGCAGCCACCCCCACTCAGGACTGATTTATCTTCCTCTTCTCTGGGGAGTGCCACTCAACTTCCCAGACCTTCCTCTCGGTTATTCAGCAGTTTCTGGGGTGAGAAGGTGAGGTTTCTGTCACTGGATGTGCTGATTCTTATATTTCACTGGACTTATTTTTCCAACTCTTTGCTTGTATTCCCAAGGGCTCTCAGGTTCCTGCAGGAATGCAATCAGCCTCTCCAAGTCTTCTTGACCCCAAAGAGCAAGTCTCAACCACCAGTGGCAGGGAACTAGAAATAGAGAATTTGGGTTTTTTTAAAGTGATTTCAGATAAAATTAATGGGGTGGGGTTTTTTTGTTTCCCCTCTCCCCACTCCATCAGGTCATCGAGTCAGAGCCAGAGCATTTTGCTCCACAGATGGCCAAACACCCTGGGAGATGTAAGCATTCTATAATTATATAATTATAATTACAAAATTATAATTATAATTCTATAATTCTAAATGTAAGCTCTACAGATCACTACTTGTGACTTGCAAAACAAGGCCATAACACATAACTTTTATAGTGGCTGGTTTGCAATGAGAGAAGGATGCAGAGATAGGTGAGGAGAAAACAAGAGGGAATTACATCTGAAATGGCTTAATCTGAGCTGGCTCTAACAAAGGGGATCTCTGCCAACACTGAGATTAATTACAATGAAATTCCAAGACATGATTGAAAAGAGGACTCTGGAAAAGAAAAGCTCTATGAGGAAGCCATAATTACACAGAGAAATGAAACAAACCTGCAGGCTGTGATGGAAATCTGAATGAACAGGAAGAAGAAGAAATTGATCTCCCAGTAAAAATCAGGTTCCAGACTTCTTTTGAACCAATCAGTTGATCTGCATTGAACAAATGATTGGAAAAGTCACTGCTGTTGTTTTAGGACATTTTAAAATTTCTTCAGTTCAGCCATCTCCAAATGGCCAAGCTGCTTTCTCTGAGCTGGAGAAGAAGGAGTCTTAGATTTATCTATTACTGAAGTGTTAATTTAGTCCTTCCCTTTGGTACAGATTTGTTCTAGCTAGGTTGTAAGGGTGCATTGTGTTCATAAAAGCTTAGAGATCAAACAAAACTCACAATTTAAAAAGCACTGATAGCACCTCATGGTGTAGTTACAGTAAAGTGCCTCTGTGTCCTGGTTTGGACCAGGATAAAGGTGGTTTTCTGTTTCTGTACTTTTGCTTTTAGCTAAGTCCCTTGTAAGTAGCTGCACTTGCTGAAACTAACAGCAAGTTTCTCAGTGTCTGTTTCTAGGATTGATAACACTTGATGTTTATAGTTACTGCTAGAGACTGGTATGCAAGGCCAAGGACACTGCTCAGCTCTGCATGAAAACATTTTACCGTCCAGGAGTAAAGAGGTCCCACCTGAACCCTCCTTTAGGGAGGAACGGACAAGATAGATGTCAGAATTGACCAAACAGAGTATTCCATCCCATATACGTCACACTCAGTATAAATTTGAGGCATCACGAGGGCCGAGCCAGATTTTTTCCTGCTTCCCTTCCTCCCTGGCATCCTGGAAGGATCCTGTCCGTTCGTCTGCCTGTGGTCCTGATCCGTGCCAGCCCATATCTGTGTGTTCCTGCCTCCGGTTCCCGACTGCTGCCGACTCCAGGAGTCCAGCCTGGACTTTCCCAGGGCTGCCCTACAGCCTCGGTGGTGACGTGAGAGTTATTGGGGGAGAGGGGGGAGGAATGTGGTTTCCATTTTCCTGTATATTTGTATATATTTAGTAATTTTTCCCTATTTACCATTACTGTTTCATTAAAGTTGTGTAGTTTAGTTTCCAACTCATAAGTCTCTCTCCCTTATTCTCTCTCCTTTCTTCATCGAGGGGAGAGAGAGATTAAAGAGAGCGTCTGTTATTCGGTTTAATTGCCGGGTCAGTGTTAAACCCTGACACTCTGACATAACAAGAATGTCAAAGTGGTTCCAATAATAACTAAAACAAGACAAAAGTAATTCTGAAATAGTCCCTAAACCACGCAGCAATTCTCAGCTGTTAGTGGGATGTTCACCTTTTGTATTTGCACACAAGATTTATTTTCTCACCTTGGCCAAGTTTTGTTTCTTGGAATTGTGATGAACACAGAAGTTTTTCTCTCTTGTAAGCAGGAACTTTGACTTGTTATCTCCTTGTTGGACTGGCACTAACATTATTTCAGTAGCTGAAAGAACCTTTGGTATGAGCACCTGGAGAAGAAAACAAAAAACCAGAAAGCTGAATCAAACTGGGAGATTGTTTGGAATCAATTTTTTAATTGTGTTTTTTGTGGTTTTTTTTTAAGGTCCAAGTCTCCCTCTTGTACAAACTCTTCTTCTCAAATGGAACCTCCCTTGAAAAAAATCAAGAAGGAGTAGCCAGCCTTTCTTTGTTCATGTTTCTGGTTCATGTTTGTCTTTGCTTCTAGAACATTTGTGAATTTTTGACTTGTTGTTTTCACATAAAGCCCATAGCACCAGTTACCTTGTCTGTGGTTTTCTCTGGAGCTGCTAAACTGTCAGAGCACATGGGCAAGAGCATGGGCAAGAACTTCAGCTGTTGTGTTCATGTTCCAGGGAAGGGGCAGTGTGTGCACTTTACCTTGTTTGACCAGAGATCACCCAGGGCTTGGTCAGTCCTCCTTCATCTTTCTCCTTCCATGGCTGCCTCAGGCTCTTTCTCCATCTGACAAGAAAGTTCATGAAGCTGTAGACACAAAAACCCCACCACAGAACATCCCCTCCCTGCTTCTCTGCCAGCTCTGCATCTCCTGAGAGCAAGAAAACCTTTTCAGATCAGCAGTGCTATTGATGCTGATACCCAAAGGGACCAAGATTTGCCCAGCAGATCCAGCACCAAAGTGGAACAGAACCTGCTGATTCAGCTCAAGGATCTACAACAGGAATTTCCTGGATGCTTTAGCAGCACTCTGTGAGAAAATGCAAAGTGTAAAACACAGAAGCCTCTCATGTACCTGCTGCTGGTGCTGCTCCTCTGCAGCTGCCTGTGCTCCTCCTCTGCTAGTGATCAAGTCTTCCAAGCTGACAAGCCTAGAAAAGCATTAAAAGAAGCAAGAAGACACACTCTGACTTTCCAGACCGGTAGTTCCAGACTCCTTGTTACTAAAAAATGAATACTTACATCCACCTCTTCACCTCTTCATTCCTATTATACCCAGCACCAATGCTCAAAATGGCCGCCACAGTCTGAGGGCACTGTAAAACTGGTTGCAGGCATCTCCTCTGCTCTTTTCTTCAAGGAGAGGGAGAACACCATGTGGGACACAAAGCAACTGCAGTGAAAACCATCAGGAGGAGCTTTTCCCACCCCCAGGACATCTGAAAACCAAGCCCTGTGAACCAGAGGGGAAGGACCAGCACCCTGACTGCTTTCCCTCTCCTCTCCTCAGCATCAGGACAGCAAAGTCACACTGTCACAAGCAGTCTTCACCACAACCCTCACCCACCAGTTAAATACAAAGAGGATTCCTTCATTCCCAGCTGAGAGCACCTTATCCAAGCTAAAACCAACCACTGAGCAGCAGCAGCAGCAGTGGGGAATTCCAAGGCTTGCCTGGGAAATGATCCCACAGGCATTCCTCTTCACTGCTTCAGGAAAACAAAGGCACCCCCAGTGGCCAAAGGAAAAGCAATTCTGCACAGCAAAAGCTCTGGGGAGTCGTTGTGTTCCAGCCTGGGGATGCCAGGCAGGCCTCTGGCATCAATATCCCCTGAGGAATTCCCAGGAGTTCACCTGATGCATCCCTTTCATCACACACATGGTAGCAAGTGTCTGAAGCAGCATCTGAGGCCAGGAAGGGCCTAAGGCAGACAACAGTCACACCACTGGATTTGGGACAAATTCGCAGCTTTTAGATCATTACGGAGCATTCCCTGGAGTACCACAGAAAGCTCTCAAAGCCAGAAAGCTGGGGATGGGCCAGGATGCTGTCCCAGCAGCCTGTATGCAGGAGAAGGCAGGAACTGAGCTCCCCTCAGCTCTCCAGGAAAACCTCATCTTAGCTTTTCCCCACAGCAATGGGGAAGGAGGCTCAGGAGCTCACAACAAGGCAAGGTGAGGACCAGCTTACTGAGGCAGAGGCTTCCACGTCTCCCCGAAGGGCTTCAATCCAACTACTTTGCTGCTTCACTGTGCCTTCCAGTCTGATATTTTGCATGGAGAGGCTTAAAAAGAAAGACAGGTCTTATGACAGAAATCCACCAGAGCAGCAGGGGAAAAGACAAACCAAAAGCACCTCCAAAATCATGTGTTAACTTGCTGTGATGCAACGAGGCTGTGCTGTGCTTTTCACACAAGCCTAGCCAGGGACAGACACCTTGGTTCTCTGTGTTTGTCTCTTACCACTGCACACGTTGTTCCAGCTGTTTTACTCTAGCCCTGGTCTCCAGAGAAAAGGACAGGAGATCTTGTACTTTTTGGGACTTATCCTTCAGTTCTCTATCCCTGTCCTTTAAGGTACTCATCCAGTACTGAATATGATGCTCATAATGAAACTGCTGCTTTTCCAGTTCCTGACACTGTAAAAACACAGCAAGAATCCCCAGCAGTCAACAGAGGCTTCACAGAGAGGACTCAGCTGCTGCTGAAGAACTCAAGGACTGCCCATGTCTGCACACAGCTGCTACCCAAACAACTCTCAGCACTGCAAATACATTCCAACTTTCACTCCTACTACCCAATGAACACATCTTTGGGATGTGCTGGAGTGTGCTCAGGAGTTCTGGGACAGCTTCATGTACCTTGGTTTTAGCCTTTCTCAGTTCCTTTCTCAGGCCCAGGTTGGCTTCCTCCAGGGTCCTGCAGTGCCTCGTGGACTCTTCAAGAGACCCTTCTGCCACAGAGAGCTTCTTAAGAGCCGCAGCAAGCTCCTGCTGCAGCTGTCTGACTGTGTCCTGAGGAAATGGTGAGATGAGTGCTAAGAACATCAGCTGTGCCTTTACTGTAACCTATTTGATTGTACACTTGGACCTGTCCTGGAACTCAACTCAAAAGTAAGAAAATTTTGCCTGCCCCCAGCAGTCAGCAGCTGAGCACCTCCAAACTACCAGCAGCTGCTCATGAGGATTTCTCTTTTCTAACACACAAAAAAGGCTCAAGTGTTATTGGTCTGGAACAATACACCAGAATGCCCTGAACCATGTATTTTATTACCAAGAGTCAAAGCAATCTCTTGTGATTCAAGAGTCACAGTTGGACTGCAGATACTGCTCTGGACACTCCCCATATCTGCAAATGCCTGCTACCCAAACAACTGTCAGCACTGCAAATACATTCAAATCTTCTCCCCTCCTACCAAATGAACACAAACCATGTTACTCCACAATTCTCTAGACTGCTCTCTCCCATCCCTCCTCTGATTCCCTACAGCATGGTTCCAAGCAGAAACACTCAACCTCCAACCCTCATGGCACTCTCTTTATCCACTCTTTTCCTCCTCCATTGAAAATAGGAAAATAAAACTTCATCCCTCTCCTAAAGTGACTTCATTCCTCCCCTCATAAGCAGATCATTTCTCTTTCAGATCTCCCAGGCCTCTCTCCTTTAATTTTTGTAACAACACAGTGAGAGGGACTCAACAAGCAGCTTGTAGTTCCCTTGCAAGAAGGCTGCTTCAGGATGGGCAACTACAGCAAGGACAAACAAGGGGTAAAAGAAACAGAATATTTGTATCTGGAGATATAGATCTATGCAGAATAAGTGAAAACCCATTCAGAGCCATCCCCTTGCTGGTAAATGGATTAAATCCTTTTGGTCTCTGTTCACCAGTGGTGTTCCCCAGGGCTCAGTCTTGGGGCCCCTTCTCTTCAACATCTTTCCCAATGATCAGGATGAGGGCAGGGGGTGCACCCTCAGTACCTTTGCAGATGACACCAAGTTGGGTGGGAGTGTTGAGCTGCTTGAGGGTAGGAAGGCCCTGCAGAGGGACCTGGACAGCCTGGATCCATGGGCCAGGGTCGACTCTAAGAGGTTCAGCAAGGCCAAGTGCCAGGAAAAAGGTTTGCACCTCAAGGGTTGTCAGGCACTGGAACTGGCTGTCCAGGGAAGGGCTTGAGGCACCAGCATTCAAGGTACTCCACATCCCTGAAGATCTGGAGATGTGGTGCTGAGGGGCAGGTGCAGTGGTGGTCTTGGCAGTGCTGGGTTAACACCTGGACTGGATCCTAAAGGGCTTTTCCCACCAAAACTATTCTGTCATCCTCTGTTACCAGAGAGGGGGGTGAGGGGAAGCACAGTGAGCAAAAAGAAGCCCAAATGCAGCAGTCCAGTATTTCTATGCCCTTCAGAAATCAGACAAACTGCTGGGCCAAACCAAATGTAATAAGCAGCAGACAGGTCAGTCTCTTTTGCAGAGCACCTTCCCACACACAAACCTTGGACCAAGTAAGGACACAGTGTCCTCATCCCTCACAGACATGGACACCAGGTTTATAAACCAGTGCCATTCCTCCACACATCATCCCAGCTCTGGGATGTGCTGGAGTGTGTTCAGGAATTTGGGACAACTTCATGTACCTTGTCTTCAGCCTCTCTCAGTTCCTTTCTCAGGCCCAGGTTGGCTTCCTCCAGGGTCCTGCAGCGCCTCGTGGACTCTTCAAGAGACCCTTCTGCCACAGAGAGCTTCTTAAGAGCAGCAGCAAGCTCCTGCTGCAGCTGTCTGACTGTGTCCTGAGGAAATGGTGAGATGAGTGCTAAGAACATGAGCTGTGCCTTTACTGTAACCTATTTGATTGTACACTTAGACCTGTCCTGGGACTCAACTCAAAAGTAAGAAAATTTTGCCTGCCCCCAGCAGTCAGCAGCTGAGCACCTCCAAACTACCAGCAGCTGCTCATGAGGATTTCTCTTTGCTAACTCATAACAAAGGCTCAAGGATTACTGGTCTGGAACAATACACCAGAATGCCCTGAACCATGTATTTTATTAACAAGAGTCAAAGATATCTCTTGTGAGCCACAGTTGGACTGCAGATACTGCTCTGGACACTCCCCATATCTGCAAATGCCTGCTACCCAAACAACTGTCAGCACTGCAAATACATTCAAATCTTCTCCCCTCCTACCCAATGAACACATCTTTGGGATGTGCTGGAGTGTGTCCAGGAATTTGGGACAACTTCATGTACCTTCTCTTCAGCCTCTCCCAGTTCCTTTCTCAGGCCCAGGTTGGCTTCCTGCAGGGTCCTGCAGCGCCTCGTGGACTCTTCAAGAGACCCTTCTGCCACAGAGAGCTTCTTAACAGCAGCAGCAATCTCCTGCTGCAGCTGTCTGACTGTGTCCTGAGGAAATGGTGAGATGAGTGGTAAGAACATGAGCTGTGCCTTTACTGTAACCTATTTGATTGTACACTTAGACCTCTCTTGGGATTTAACCCAAAAGGGAAGAAAATTTTGCCTGCCCCCAGCAGTCAGCAGCTGAGCACCTCCAAACTACCAGCAGCTGCTCATGAGGATTTCTCTTTGCTAACTCATTAAGAAGGCTCAAGTAATATTGGTCTTGAACAATACACCAGAATGACCTGAACCATGTATTTTATTAACAAGAGTCAGAGCAATCTCTTGTGATTCAAGAGCTGGACTGCAGATACTGCTCTGGCAACTAAAGGCAGGACTTTGTATTATTATTTGGATTTGGTCTTGAGTCTGTGTCTCCTCTACACACACAGATTGAAATGAATACATCTATCTGAAAGCTCTTTTGAGACAGACTAAGTTTAAACTGAAACCCATCCCTCTGCAGTCTTCTGACCAAGTTTGGTTTAGAGTAACAACTGCCTCCCTGCTCACTCATTTGCTTTCCAAACTCTGGACAGTCCCTCCAGCCAGCCAGCCACCCACCCAACTACCATCTCCCAAAGGAACCTGAGATTTTGGCACTAAGAATACAAAGCGTTTCACAGGGGAGAGCCATTGGAAGCACTGCTGGAGTTCTTCCCTCTTAAAGAAACTGAAAAATGAAGAATAAGGTGGTTATCTGACACATGCAGGTCTTCACCTCATTTCAACACTCTGGGGCTGAGAGGAAGAGAGAAATGTCATTTTAAAGCACTGTGCACATCACTAAGGCAGACAAACCACACCCCAGTGCCTAATTACTCAACAGGACTGGTTCCTCTTCTCCAGAAAGTCAAGATGAACACAGTGGGTGTGGCAACTTTTAAATCTGCCTGGGACTGGTAGGATTTGCACAACAGTTTAACTGAGATTCTGACCAGTCCTTTGTCCAGTTATTCAGCCTTACCACAGCCACAAAGAACACATTTAAATATTGCTACACATCACAAAGCAGAGAAGAGAAAGCTTAGGTCAGTGGCTGAAGTTGACATCTGGAGGAACAGGCAGGTCCCTCAGAAGGGGGCCCAGAACACAGAACAGAACACCACAACACTGCTAAGAGTCTTCAACACTGCAAACAGTGGATACTTTACCTCTCTTTTTTCTCTCTCAGTCTTGTAATTCAACACTTGCTTTCTTAAAGCAGCACACTGGGCCTTCCAATTCTTGTTCCTCTCTTCCACCAGGTAAACATACTTCTCAGTAGCAGCAGTGAGCTTCTGGTTAATGGTGTGCAGCCATCCCAGTGCTACAGGCACTGCCCTTCCTTGGATGAGCTGCTGCTCCTGCACATCTTCCAGCACCTGGTGGAGTAAAGGGAGCTGGGAGCTTCCCCTCTGGAGCTGGGGCCATGGCTCCTGTGTGGACAGAGCCAGAGCCACAGAACCACAGAATCAGCAAGGCTGGAA